>NW_006921788.1:1133413-1134200 GCF_000298275.1 Orycteropus afer afer
AAAAAAAAAAAAAAAATCCAATGAGAAAGTTGTAGAAGACCTGCTAACAGAAAACTTCCCCTACCTCATGAAAGAAGAAAATATGTTTGTCCAAGGAGCTCATAGAACCCCACACAAGATAGATCCCATAATCAAATTCTTCTAAACCAAAGACAAAGAAAAAAAATTGAGAACTGCCCAAGACAAAAGAAATATTACTTTTAATAATCAAACAGTTAGGCTGAGCTCAGATTACTCAGCAGAAACCATACAGGCAAGAAGGCCATGGGACGGCATATATAAAACACAGAAGGAAAAGAACTTCCAACCAGGAATCCTATATCCAGCCAAGGTATCCATCAAATATGAAGGCAAAATCAAGGCATTCTTAGACAAACAGAAATTAAGGGATTTTGTGAAAACCAGACCAACCCTACAAGAAATGGTTAAGGAAATCCTTCCAATAGAGAACCCACAACAGAGATCAACAAAATCAGGATACATGGCATCAACACTAAAACCTAATAAGAAATAGAAACACAAAAAAGACCATAAAACACTGTACACTAAAAACCAAGGAAGTCAATCACCACATGACAACAGCAACTAACCTATCAGAGGGAATAAAACTTGTAGATAAAAACCTCCAAATGAAGAGGAAAACAGGACAATGTCTTCACAATACGCACTGTTCTAAAAATGCAGAGACAAGTATATACTCCAAGGTAACCACAGAGAAGAGCAACAATCCCCTTAAACAAATCCAGAAGAAAGGAAAACATAGGGGTTATTAAACTGACAATAAAGA
>NW_006921788.1:1134365-1149604 GCF_000298275.1 Orycteropus afer afer
AAAACACAGTAGAATGACAGCAATCAATTCATACCTATCACTAATTACACTCAATGTGAATGGACTAAATGCACCTATCAAGAGAAAGAGAGTGGCAGACTGGTAAGAAAAGAAGACCCATTGATATGCTGCCTACAAGAGACCCACCTTAGACATAAAGATAAAAAAAATTAAGAATTAAGAGATGGAAAAAAATATACCTAGCCAATGGAAACCAAAAAAGAGCAGGAGTGGCAATATTAATTTCCAGCAAAATAGACATTAAGGTGAAAAACATCATAAGAGATAAAGAAGATTATATGATGCTGAAAGGGTCAATTGACAAAGAAGACGTTACAATAATAAATATTTATGCACCCAATGAAAGTGCTCCAAAATACATGAAGCAAATATTAACTGAGTTAAAAGGGATAATAGATAACTCTACAATAATAGTAGGAAACTTTAACATGCCACTTTCAAAGAGGGACAGGTCCACTAGAAAAAAATCAACAAAGATACAGAAGAGCTCAACAATACAATGAACCAACTTGACCTCATAGACATATACAGAACATTTCACCCAACAAAAACACAATTCACATTCTTCTCCTGTGCACATGGATCCTTATCCAGAATAGATCTTATGTTAAGACACAAAACAAGCCTCAATAAACTCAAAAGCACTGAAATACTAGAAAGCATCTTCTCAGCACACAGTGCTTTGAAATTAGAAATTAATAATAAGAAGATCAAGGAAAAAACATTAAATATATGGAAGCTGAACAACTCACACCTCAAAAACTCCTGGGTGACAAAACAAAAATGGAAATAAAAAAATTCCTAGAAATAAATGAGAATGAACATACATCATACCAAAACCTATGGGACACAGCAAAAGCAGTACTCAGAGAACAGTTTGTAGCAATAAATGTATACATAAAAAAAGAAGAAAGAAACAAAATCAACACTCTAACTCATCAACTCCAACAACTAGAAATAGAACAACAAAAGAATCCTACAGTATCTAGAAGCAAGGAAATAATAAAGATCAGAGCAGAAATAAATGAAACAGAAAAAAAAAAAAACATAGAGAAAATCAACAAAACAAAGAGCTGGATTTTCTAAAAGATTAATAAAATTGGTAAACCGTTGGCAGACCTAACAAAAGAAAGAGAAGATCCAAATCACACGAATTGTAAACGAAAATGGTGTCATCACAACAGAACCGAGTGAAATAAAAAAGATACTGACAGAATATTGTGAAAAACTGTAATCCAACAAATTTGAGAATCTAGAAGAGATGGACAAGTTTCTAGAATCACAAGACCTACCTTAACTATCCATCCCATTCAGAGACAGAAAACTTGAACAGACCTCTAACAAAAGAAGAAACTCAACTCAACAGGTCATAAAAAAAAACTTCCCACAAAGAAAAGTCCTGGCCCTGATGGCTTCACTGGAGAATTTTATCAAATATTCTGAGAAGAGTTGACACCTATGCTACGCAAGCTATTCCAGAGCATAGAAAAAGATGGAATACTCCCAAACTCATTTTATGAAGCAAGCATAACACTAATACCAAAACCAGGGAAAGACACCATTAGAAAGGAAAACTACAGACCAATATCCCTCATGAACACAGATATAAAAATCTTTAACAAAATCCTAGCCAACAGAATCCAACAACATATCAAAAAATTAATACACCCAGACCAAGTGAGATACCTACCAGGTTTGCAAGGGTGGTTCAACATCAGAGAAAGAGTCAATGTAATCTACCACATAAACAAAACAAAACAAAAGAACCATATGATTATATCAATTGATGAAAAAAGGCATTTGATAAAACCTAACATCCATTCCTCTTCAGAAATTTCAGCAAAATAGGGATAGAAGGGAAATTCCTCAATATATATGCAAAGCCAACAGCCAACATCATTATTAATGGAGAAAGACTCAAGGTATTCCCCTTACGAACGGGAACCAGACAGGGATACCCTCTGCAGTGTAGTAAATTACTTAGTATGGCTTTTCTACCCATAAGTCATTGTAAACTCAGTGGTGGAATGAGCAACTGAGGAGCTCCTGATTCTAAATGTTATCTACCTGGACTTTTCTGTTGGGCGTAGCACAATGCAATGTTATGAGAGGCTCACTCTCAGGTGCTTAGAATTCTGTTGCTATGATTGGTTGGTTTGGGCACTCTGCCAAGCTCAAAAGGAGGCCTCCTAGAGGCAGAACTCTCTCTGACTGCTGTTTGAGGAAGACATGCTGCTGAAAGAGACACGCACTCCTGAGACATGCGCTGCTGGGAAAGAGACGCAACAGACATGCATTGCTGAGTGAGACACCGAGGGACACACACTGCTGGGAGAGAGACTGTGAGAGACTGTTGGCTGAGGGACGGTGGGCTGGGAGAGAGACTGAGCATTTTTCCTAAACTTGTATTGTAGACTAGTGCTTCCCTATTAAACCCCATAATCTGTGAGTTCTGTGTGGCCACTGCAGCGAATTATCAAACCCAGGAGAGAGGTGGTGGGTGCTTTGGGAGGAACGGTTGGTGAAAGGGCTGGAGGGAGGCAGCATGTCTGGCCTTGCAGTAATAGGCCTTGGGCTATTGATGGTGATTCTGCCTTCCTCTTGTGGGGTTCTAGGAGGTCAGAATATGCGGCCTCCTTACCCTTTTTGCACCCTCTATCACCATTTCTATTTAACATTGTATTGGAAGTCATGGCCACGGCAATAAGGCAAGAAAGAAAAATAAATGGCATACAAATTGGCAAAGAGGAACTAAAACTATCTCTATTTGTGAATGATATGATCCTGTACATAGAAAACCCAAGGGACTCAGTCAAAAAAACTTCTGGAACTAATAGAGAAGTTCAGCAAAGTGGCAGGATACAAGGTCAATATATAAAAATCAGTTGGATTCCTCTACACCAACAAAGAGTCCTCTGACAAAGAAATAAAGGAAACAATACCATTTATAATGTTGTTCTTGTTGTTATGTGACGTTGAGTCAGATCCAACTCATAGTGACCCCTCCTTGAGTTTCCAAGGCAGTATCACTTCGGAAGTAGATTGCCCAACCCTCCTTCCCAGGAGGAGTTGGTGGGTTTGAACCTCCAGCCTTCTGGTTAGCCATCAAATGCCTTAGGCACTATGCTATGCTACCAGTGAACCCACCATTTACAATAGCTACTAAAAAGATAAAATATCTAGGAATAAGCCTTACCAGAGACACAAAAGACCTATACAAAGAAAACTGTAAAACTCTGCTACAAGAGACAACAAGGGCACTACATAAATGTAAGAACCTGCCTTGTTCATGGATAGGTAGACTGAATATTGTGAAAATGTCAATACTACCTAAAGCAATTTACACATTTCATGCAATCCTGATCCAGATTCCAACAAAATTTTTTAAGGACATGGAAAAACCAATTACTAATTTCATATAGAAAGGAAGGAGACCTCGAATAAGCAGAGCACTTCTCAAGAGGAAAAACAAAGTGGGAGGTCTCATGCTTCCAGATCCTAAGAACTACTATACACCCACACTAGTCAAAACAGCATGGTATTGGTACAATGACAGACAGATAGTCCAATGGAACAGAATTGAAAGTCCAGATATAGACCCATCCATCTATGGACAACTGACAAAGGTCCAAAACCCATTAAAGGGGGAAGAGACTTTTCAAAGCCTCTTTAACAAATGGTGCTGGCAAAACTGGATATCCACCTGCAGAAAAATGAAACAAGACTCATACCTCACCCCATGCACAAAAACAAACTCAAGCTGGATCAAAGACTTAAATATAAAACCCAAAACTATAAAATTCATCAAAGATAAAATAGGGGCAAATCTGGGAGCCCTAATTTATGGCATAAATAGACTATCAAGCATAACCCAGAATGTGCAGGAGATAGAAGAAGAGCTAGATGACTGGGACCTTTTAAAAATTAAATCCTTATGCACATCAAAAGACTTCATCAAAAGGGTAAAAAGAGAACCTACAAATCAGAAGAAAATATTTGCCTATGACATATCTAATAAAGGAATTATCTCCAAAATCTACATAAAACTTCAACACCTCAACATCAAAAAGACAAATAACCCAGTTCACAAATGGGCAAAAGACTTGAACAGACACTTTACCAAAGAAGATACACTGGCGGCCAACAAACACATGAGAAACTGCTCACGATCATTAGTCATTAGAAGATGGAAATCAAGACAACGATGAGATATCATCTCACTCCAGCAATGATAGCAAAGTTCAACAGGTTAGAAAATAACAAATGCTAGCGAGGTTGTGGAGAGATTGGAACTCTTGTGCACTGCTGGTGTGACTGTAAAATGGTACAATCATTGTGGCATTCAGCGCTAGGACACAATGGCCATTGAGACCAGAAGAACTAGATGGTGCCAGCTACCAATGCCAACCACTCAGGAAAGGACCAAATCTGGACATTCTGGATAGAGTGAGAGGAAAAATGTGGAACAAAATCCAAAAACTCAATAATGACCAGAGTTAGTGGTCAGATGAAATTTGGTGAGACCCCGAATACTATGGCCCTGGAATACATTCTGTGCTTGGAATAAAATGCACCCCCAGAGGCTGGCTTTCAGCCCAAAAGTTAACAAGATAGACACGCAGACCACTCAACCCAAGATGATGCACCCACATACTTTATGGTAATACATCCCTTAGAGCAATAGACCACAGGGCACCAGAGGACCAACATTCAAATTGAGGAAGTGCAGGACAAACGGGAGTGCATGAGTATGGAGGGCACAGGGGGAGGGTTGTGAGGTGGGAAGGGGAGGAGACTGGGATGGGGTTGGACATGGTGAAGGGGAGTGAAACTAAATGTACATGTAATGTTGAATGTAAAACAAGCTCTAAAAAATAAATAAAGATCTTTCAAGGCAAGAATGCTGCCTGTCTCGTATGGTACCCTCAATACCTACAGCAATGCCTAGTAAGTAGTAGGTACTTGAGGAATATTGACAGAACAAATAAATAAATGAATGTCTGAGTTCTCTTCAAATAGAAAGGGTAGAAGGGAAACTATTTTCTTGCATGCAGGTCAACATCATATTGGAAAAACAAACAAACATAGGGTACTCTTCCAAAATCTGGGTGAGCTAGGTCTGATCACAAAGGCTTGTGTAGTTTAAAGAACTGGGAAGAATGAAGACTTAGATTTGGTTTATGCTTGTTTTCATTTTGGTTTAGCTCAGAGCCACCAAACAAACAGTGCAGAGAATATTCTCAAAATCACAGGCTGAAAAGAGTGAAGTATCTCCATTGTTTAGGGCCAATGAACTCCCTGCAGAGTAGGAAATCCAGAAGGATGGAGAAGCCTAGGCACAGAGCCATGAGCCAGCTCTGGGTAGTGGACGAAGAGCCTCACAAGCCCTTGAAAGCCCTTCTGTGTCTTACTAATTTTTGAACCCGTCATTTTTACAAAGCACATTTAAGTCGTAAGACAACGCCATTTCAAAATTTGATGGAATATCTATATATAAGCAGTAGCTTCACTATTCTCCTCCTCTTCTCATTTGAGTTTCTTGCCCTTTTACCTTAAGGATGGACTTTGACCTCAAACAGATTTGCAGTCTGTACTGGGGACAGGTTAATTGTGGGAAACCTTTGGACCTTTCATCTGGAGAGACAGGGTATGGGCAATCCTCAGAATCAGGACTGTAAGGCTGCTGTTCCCCTAATGGCCTGTAAATGTTGAGACCTAGCTGCTTTCTCAAACTCTTTCTGTTTGAAGGAAAGGAAGCTCTAGATACTCTGGGGGCCCAGGAGGCTTAGAGAAAATCAGTAATGAAATTCGAAGTGGGAAAAGAAGACCACAGAGGTTTCTAAGGATCTTCTATTTCTCTGACACTTGGTCTTTAAGGAAAGAGTGTTGTTGATTCCCTTGAAATGCATGTGTGGAGTAGTAAAGACATTAACTAGGAGAGCCATGTGGCTCATCACTTCTGAGCTGTCTAGAGTCCACCGCCCACCTTGTGGTAGGAAAGGCAAAGGACAGAAATCACTTCTTATCTCCAGGGGTCACCGTCTTCAAGTGACTTGGAGATTCCTGATTCTTGGAAACCTTTTGAAATTAAGCTAGAGACAGATGATTGTACTAAATGAACTAGGAGACTTTAGTCTGTGCCCTGAGGTGACACACAAAACCAAATGAATTATGATATTGTTTAATATCATAATTATGATCTTTAATTGTTCTGAGCTGATTTGGGCTCATGCAAAAAACTCTGGAATCACATGTCATTATAGAATTCATATCAGTTGCTCTTGGGGGGGTTGCAGTCTGAGAACTATGAATCTTATTCATCTCTGTATCCTTAAAAACCAAAAATCAAAGCCATTGCCACTGTGTCAATTTCTACTTATGGCGACCCCATGTCCCAGAGTAGAACTGAGCTCCATAGGATTTTCTTGACTATACAATCTTTATGGAAGCAGATAGCCAGGCCTTTCTTTGTGGAGCCACTGGGTGGGTGTAACTTGCCTACTTTGGGTTAGTAGATGAATGCAAACCATTTGTGTCACACAGGGACTTCTGTATCCTTAGGAGGGTTGATAGTGAGTTTGTACTCAGTGTCATGTCCACACCAGATACCCAGAACTGGCCTGTGTCCATGCTATGCAAGTTGTTACATATTTTGAATGTCACTCCTACAGTAGATGATGCTGATGGCTAGACCATATCCTCAGCCTACTTGAGTCCACCTGTAACTATACTAGACAATTTCCAGTGCACTGTCAACTTCCTACCTCACAGACGTGCATATTTCTTCTTCTCTGGAACCAGAGGAGTTTGTCCCACAGATTACAGGTGCAATATGAACATGCTGGAGAGTCAAAAGCCCCATTGAGGGATGATGGGTCAACGGCTAAATCCTCCAGCCTCCCTACCCTATGATTATGAGAGATGTCCATCACAATTTCTCTAAGGATCTCCAGTATTGAGTTCCAGTTGCCCGTAGGAGTAAACTGCTCATTAACATACTTTTATTGCCTTTTCTCCCTTCCTTAATTCACAGTCCCAATTTGATTTTGCTTCCTAGAATCACTTTCCAACAAACTTCCTGCTCTTAAGTCCTTGTCTCAAGGTCTGCTTTGGGGAGGAACTCAAATTGAGAAAAATTCTTCCCCGAACCCTAATACCGAGAACAGTATCTTGCACGTCATAACATTCAACAAGTGCTTTGGGAAACCTGTCTGCCGAGCAGGAATTCTAAGTATTGCTTGGAATCATTGGGGAGATGAAACATAGCTGGAGATCATGAAGCACAGAAGACAGAAAAGTCCCTTTCTTCCAAGAAGAAGGAATAGCATACATGTATAGACAGGAATATCTGTGGTAATGCAGACGAAGGCTATAGTTCTGTGTGCCGGGATATAGGAGAGTAGAGAGTGAATGGTGGGAAATGAGAGAGGAAATAGGTATTTCTCCATTCTCCCTCCTGGTGTCTCGCTGCAGTTAGAGAGCTTGCAAGATGAGGGAGTTAGAGGAACGGCTCCAGGCTGCCCAAGAACCTGCATTCCTCATGGGCCTGGGTTGAGGCTCAAGAACAAAGAAGCATGCCCCCTCTAAGAAACTTGTCAGGACCTGTGTGTTCCCTGTTGTTGTTGTTGTTGTTGTTATGTGCCTTCGAGTTGAACCTGACTCAAAGTGACTCCTCCTTGGGCTTCCAAGGCAGTATCTCTACGGAAGTAGATTGCCCAACCTTCCTTCTGAGGAGTGGCTGGTGGGTTTGAACTGCCAGCATTCTAGTTAGCAGTCAAGTACTCCCACACAAAGGCTACATGAAGCATTTATCCTTCTGTGCAGTCAACAGGTAGATACTCATTAAATACTCTGCCGGATTCTGCAGATGCAATGAGGGAGCAAGATAGACATAGTTCTTGTCCTTATGGAGCTGCATAGTTTAAAGGGAAGGTCCACCATTTAAACTAGGAATAAATAGTTCAGTAAGTACCAAGAGGGGGGAAGCACAGTATGGTTCTGAAACACCCAGCAAGCCTACCTAGCTTTATTTTTGTTGTTTTATGGATGACTTCCCAGGGGATATGACATTTCATCTAAGGCCTAAAAGATAAGTAAGAGTTGGCAAGGCAAAGAGGAAAGGACATAACATCTGAAAGAAGATTGTAGGCTCAAGAAACCTGGGGCAGGGGGTGGAGGGTGACCAGGTGTAGTACAAGGTGAAAGTATGGAGAAGATTTTGAGAAATGAGGCTGGTAAGTTGAATAAAGGCCAGATCATCAAAAGCCTTGAGGGACACATTAAGAAAATATTATGTTACTGCAGGACTTCTCAGAGCCCTCAATGGGTACATATTTGTTTTGGTTACTGCATGCCACTCTAACAGAAATATACCACAAATGACTTTTAACAAGTGGGAATTTATTCTCTTGCCATTTTGGAGGCTAGAAGTCTGAGTTCAAAGTGCCAGGCTCTAGGGGTGGGGTGGAAGGCCCTTGACCTTGGGCTTCAGCTCTGCCTCTTGCTCCCAGCCCACTGAAGCTGGAGGCTTTCTTCACTCAGGCAGCTGCTGAGGCTGACAAACCCGAGCTTGACAAGCAAAAAGGCACAGTTCTGATATTGCCAAACCACATGGCAGGCCACTGATTCAAGTCCATTAAGAGTCCCAAGACTGGTATAAAACATGGCAGGCTGCTGAATAATGACTCAGCTACATGCAGGATTCATGTGTGCCAAAAGCTTGAGACCATTCCCAAAGCTTCTCCTTATACACTGGAAGCAGCCAACATCCCTAAAGCAGCTACTCAGCTGCTCACAGTAGATTCCACCATGGAGTTGATTACCAGTTTCATCATGGCAAATACTACAAGCAGCTGCCCAGCCACTCAAAACCAGGCCCAGTCAAGTTGACACATAAACTTAACTACAACAATATTTTATTTTGGGTTTTCCCAGAAGCATACCTTAAAATATGGATTAGAATAAAATGAATTTATTTGGGAAGTGATTTCAGACAATTCTACTAGAAGAAAGTGAAGCTATCAAAAGAGGGTGAGGTGGTGAGCAGGTTTGTCTCTGGAGGTAAGTGAAGGTCAGTCCCTCTGGTGAACCCTGGGAGTCAGTATAGAACAGGTCCAGAGTTAATTCAACCAACAAGGAAGCTGGGGAATGTTCTCCCAATTACTGTCCATCATTGGTTGAAGGTGGATTCTAAGGACATTGACTTTCGGGTACTTCCAGCTTGCCCTGAGGGCTATTAAGTGTGCTCTCAGTTAGGAGGAAAAAACCCAACAAACAGAACCCAGGGCAAAGAGGTACAGGTATTTATAGTAATCAGAGAGCATAGGGGATATGGACAGACTATGGACAGTGTCTACTACAAAAGGCTAACGTGGTTTGTGAAGCTCCAAGTGTTCACAAAATCTGAATTAAGTTAATATATTTTCCCACTGTATTTGACCACAGAATCCTCTTTGTATAGAACATCCTAAAGGAACAGTAATGTTCCACTTAACACACTTTAGAAGTTCTTTGTCTGGTTCAGTGGTCAGCATACTTAGTCTGTAAAGAGCTAGATAGTAAATATTTTTTGGCTTTGCAGGTCATACAGCGTATGTCACAACTAGTCAACTCTGTTATTGTATCATGAAAGTAGCCATAGACAATGTAACAAGAGTGTGGCTGTGTTCCAATAAAACTTTATTTACAAGATCAAACAGTGTGCAGATCTGGCCCATGAGCTGTAATTTGCTGACCCTTGCTCCGGGTCATTCCTACAGCTCCATCCAGCTCTGGGATCTAAGACATGTTTGTATTTGTTCTACATAACAGAAAGGTCAGAAGAAGTGATGATAGAAAAACCTTTGCTGCCCTCTCCCCACATGGATCCAGTCAATGTGCTCCAGATGGATGTGCCTAGTCTCTCTGGGGCCCTTTCCCAACCAGCCTTCTGCAGCAGCCTGTTCCTCTCATTTTGCCCAAAGCCTCTCTGCTAGGGAAAAACAAGGGAAACTAAATTTAATTATTCTGCTGGGGACATAAAAAATAGTGTCTCCCCAAGCCTGCCTGATGCCAGAAATCTTTGGAGTCACGGGAAGAGAAAAATAAATAGCTGCTCAAAATAAACAAGTCCTACCCACACCTCATCAGGTGTCGGCAGGGCCCTAGAGAAGTGTGAAGACTGGGGCAAGTAGAGGAGGGGATCAGTTTTATTTTTGAACTTGAAGACTATAGGACAGTAATTTCTCCTCTTACGTCCATTTAGCCTGCATTTATTGGTCACCTAATGAATCACTGCTATTCATTCCCTCATTCAATAAATATGCATAGAATGCCTACTTTGTGCCAGACATGTGGTAGACAGAACTGGCTACATAATTTGGGGGACCAGTGCCAAGTGAAAATCTTCAGCAATTGCAAAGAATTTCAAATTGGTGACAGCAGAGCATTCAACCAAGTGCCAGGCTCTTCTAAGAATAGGGCCTTGCAGACCTGCACAGGTCACACACCCACGAACTGGCCCTGGTACTAGATATAGGTGTTACAAAGATATATAATGGCAGTCCTCGCCCTACAGAAGCTTACTATTCAGGAACGGAGGGAAGATGTGTGCAATAAAAGACTATCAGTGCTTCACCCCTATCCTCTGCAATCCCTTTCCCACTTCAGTCCACATTCTACAGCCAGCACCTGTTATCTTTTTGTCAGAGGCTGCCCACAGGCTGCAGGGGTCACTTTGCCTGCTAGCACACTGGAACAGAAGTTCTTCACTAATGACTGGCTTGTGTGAAAGTACCTTTAGACTTCTCTCTTGGCTGTGATTGGTCAACTCTGAAGCCAGGTGTATGCTGACCCCAGCCCTCCCCTGCAGCACTGAATCACATTGGCTCAATGATTTGGCTTCCATCCCTTCCTCCTTTTCCACTTCCTTACCAGTTCTTCTGAGGAAACCGCCTAATAAATCTCAATACAAATTCTTATTCCAGGGTCTGCTTTTCTACTAAGAGAAATGCATGTAAATAATGGAGGGGTACAATACAGAGTACAGTACATAATGAGGCACTACGAGAGAGACTCTGAGAAAGTACTATGCCAATTAAGAGGTGGAGAAAAGTGATTCCAACTGGAGGGCAGTGTGTGACACAGGTGGAGGGAATCTGGAATGAGCTGGCATTTATGTTGGTTCTTGAATAATGGATGTTATTTCAAAGGGCTGAGATGAGTGGTAGAAGTAAGGGGGCATTGTGCTGCATCTTCTCTGTCCCTACATATTTTCATTCCTCTCTTTCTCACCCTCCTCTGGGGGTCTTCTCTTCTTTCTTCTTGTGAATTCAGCTAATGGCATTGTAGGTGATAAGGGAGGGAGGACAATGAGCTGTATGACTTTCTCCTCATGGACAGGGTAGTAAGATTTAAAGCTCCAAGGTAGACTGCAGACAAAATGTGAATGGCCTAGAATGGTAACCTAAGGAGTGAGTTGTTTGACCTCCTCTGTATACTGGTAACCTCATCCTTCCTCACCCCTTCAGGAATAGGGGTGATAATGGATACTCATTCTTGTTACCTATAAGATACTGTGCGTATCACACTGGTTTCCCTAAACCCTGCCCACACCTATGGAAGCAGTTTCTTTTATAATACTTCTAAGTTAGTGGAAGAATACCATTCTGGATCTTGCTGGGACCCTAATACAGATATGAAAAGGATGATGATTTAGATGAAGGGAAGAGCTCAACCAAAGACACAGGATGCAGGTTTGAAAATGCGTGAGAGCATAGTGAGTAGAGGACATACCACCCAGGGACTCTGCATGGAGAAGATAGTAGGATTTAAAAAACCAAGGTAGATTTTTTACAAAATGTGAACGACCTTAAATAATATCCTAAGGAGCTGAGATAACCTGACTCTAGTGAGGATAAAATGGACTGAAGATAATCTGGAACCAAGTTGGCCAGTATGGAGGCTACTGCAGTGATCTAGTTTGAGTCAGATTCAAGGGCAGGCCAGCTGGACAATATAATAAGAGAGAAAGCCAAGATGTTCATTCTGACAAAGCAATAATGTCTCTCATTCCACAGCCTCTTCTGAATCCAGCTTGAACTTTTGACAGTTTCCTGTTGATGCAGGACTGCAGGTATTTTGGGATTATCTGGGCAAAATTTGCTCACATGTGATATTAATGATATTGTTTGATAATTTCCAGATTCCATTTGGTTACCTTTTCTTTGGAACGGGCATACATATGGATCTCTTGGATTGCCTTAGGACTCCTTCTAACTTACTTGCCTTGTACCTACCTGTTTAGAACTTATCATATTGTGCCCTAACTATTAATTTCACATTCTGCCTGCCCCTTTTCCCCACTAACTCCACATGGGTAGAGACCATGTCTGTTTTGCTTACCACTGTATCTCTAGATTCCAACCCAAATTCCTCACACTCAGTGAACATAAAATGAATGATTGGATAAGAGGAAGGATGAACACATGGAAATCAGCGATATGTGAAAGTTGCTTTTAGAAAAGGTGGCTAGACCTTGACTTTCTAGTATATCTTTGGGTCATTTGTTCATACTCCTGTGCCATTTCTCTTGTTTTTATTTGGCTCTACAGCTGAGTTTCAAAAGTCTCATTTCAGAGGGTAATTAATTGTCACATTTCTTCTGAGAAAGTAGGTATTTCTGAGCTGTTCCTGCTCTTGGCACAAAAGAGGACAGGAGAATGCAGTCTAAAAAAAAGGAAATTATGAGAAGCATTTTGTAACGTAAACATCATTAGAAGAAAGGAATGATGAAGGTAAAATAAATGTTTCCTGTTGAAACCGACTTTGTATTATAAATCATGAAGGGGCTTGATTAGATAGCCTGTTGGTGACAAACCACCCTCAATTTCTTTCTTTCTCCTGCTGACTTTTGGCCAACATGCTGCAAAATTCATCTAATTGTTACTTGACAGCCCCTTCCTGCATAGTGGGGGGAGATGTGGCTGAGCTCTGCCCAGAGAACACCTGGGTTTATGGGACCAATTCTACTGCACACTCCCCCAGTTACAGATTCTGTTGCGCCAAAGTCCCCACGCACATTCAAACAGATGAATTGAGGAGATATTAACAAAGCATGGACAGGGTAAGAGAAACCAACAAGAAGTGTTAAAGCACCCTCGACCTAGCAGCAGTGAGGAGCTGTTGGACTGCAGCTGACGTGAATGTCTGTATTTAAAAGGTGAGAAAATTATAGAGTTGATTCTCCTGCACAGATGTTCCAAGGGAGGGTCAATTAAAAAAATTTAAGTGGCTTGTTGTTATTAGGTGCCATCATGTCAATTCTGACTCACAGCAACTCAAAAGAATGAAACAATGGCCAGTCTTGCACCATCCTCACAACTGCTGCTATACTTGAGCCCATTGTTGCAGTCACTATGTCTGTCCATCTAGTTGAGGGTCTTCCTCTTTTTCGCTGACCCTCTACTTTACCAACATGATATCCTTCTCCAGGGACTTGTCTCTCCTGATAACATGACAGAAGTATGAGAGACAAAGTCTGGCCATTCTCACTTCTAAGAAGGATTCTGGCTGTACTTCTTCCAAGATAGATTTGTTCATTCTTCTGGTAGTCCTTGATATGTTCAGTATCGTTCACCAACACCATAATTCAAATGCATCAATTCTTCTTTGGTCTTGTTTATTCACTGTCCAGCTTTCATATGCATATGACTTTAGTGAAAAGACAATGGCTTGGGTCACGTGCACCTTAGTCTTCAAATTGACAAATTTGCCACTTTAACAAGTGGCAGCACTTGGGAAAAAATAAACCTCTCCAAAAACATTACTGCTCCTTTCCATCCATCTTCTTACCTTTGTATCTCCTCTAATGCACTCTTTACTCTTGCTTTCTCTTTGTTCTTCAAATAACACTGTAATGTCTCTGTGGTTTTAAAAAGGAGTCCCCTCATGTTAGAAGCTTTTACTGGCCTGTTTTCAACTGCTGGAGTGTACACCTGTTGCCTTTGCCTGGCCAATGTTCTTTCTCCTTTCTCATGACCATCTCTATCTTCCCTTTGGAAGCTGGACTGGATGGTCCATCTGAACCAAGTGGAATCACCACACTCAGTGAAGCTGAGATGGACCCACAGTTATAGTAATTGGTTCAGGTACGGGCACGCACCTAATACAGGCCAGCAAGTCAATGCTGAAAATATCACCAGTAACCCTTAAGAAAAAGTCCTTCTCTTTTAGCAAGGACGTTTAAGCCAGTAGAATGGACACCTGGAGAAAGCTGCCTGAGAAGGAAAGCAACACCTAAGAAGGAAAGCAACACCTAAGAAATCAAGCTGAGAGATGAAGAGAAAGAGATTCACAATGATACTGTACAAGCACCTGGTCTGTACTTGTTGGAAAGCAGCACTTCACAAAGCCAGGTTCTGCCTGGGCCTATTAGGTGAGCCAAACTGAAAAACCAAACTCACTGCCACCAAGTCGACTCTGATTCAAAGCAACCCCCACAGGGTTTCCAAGGCTGTAAATCTTTATAGAGCACAATGACTGCCTCATCTTTCTTGCATGATGTGGCTGATGGATTTGAACCACCAACCTTTCAGTTGGCAGCCAAATGCTTTAACCACACTATACCACCTAGCTGAGCCAGGATGCTGCTTTTTGGCTTGAGCCTGTTGGATGGAGTTTATCTCACTCATAGCACTGTTCCTTTGGGCTAGCCGAGTCCCGAGTCTATCCCAGGAATACAGTTTATCACTGGGTGTGGTCTGATTTTCTTATCGGTCTCCCCCACTAGACTGTGTTCCTTGAGAGCAACACTTTTGTCTCTTTGTCCCAGAAATTTGTCTGGCACAAATTAGTAAATGTGGAGAGAAAGCATAAGGTGAAAGCATTCCAAACTTCTGAATAAAACTAATGAGAATAATGATGATGTCATTGCTGTTACTGCCACAAGTCAATTCCAATTCACAGCAACCCTATATAACAGAGTAGACCTACCCTATAAGGTTTCCTAAACTATAATCTTTACAATCTTTTCTCCCATGAAGTCATTGGGGAGTTTGAACCCCTGACCTTTCAGTTAACAGCCAAGTGCTTAACTATTGTACCACCAGGATTCCTTGATGATAATGATTGTTGTCGTTGTTGTTGTTGTTGTTGTTTGCCGTTGAGTCGGCCCCGACTCATAGCGACCCCTCCTTGGGTTTCCGAGGCAGTATCACTCCGGAAGTAGGATTGCCCAACCT
>NW_006921788.1:1149704-1154163 GCF_000298275.1 Orycteropus afer afer
CCAGCCTTCTGGTTAGCAGTCAAGTGCCTTAGCCACTATGCTACCAGAGCTCCGATGATAATGATAGCTACCATTTATTAAGCACTGTGCCCTTAAGGGCTTTATATGCATTATCTTATTAGATCTTCAGAACCACCATTACAAGTTGTTAGGTTGAAACACATTGCTTATGAAGAAGCAGAGGCTCAGAGACTTCAAGTAATGTGCCCAAAGTCTCACACCTAAAAGTGACAGAATCAAGGTATCTACAGATCACTGCCACCTAAACTTAAGTTCTTATCCACCATATGAACAGCATCCAAGCCTTTCTTTCAACTCCTTATCCTAAGTTGCCACTCTTAACGCTCCCTTGCTTGAGATCTATCAGATCAAGAATATACCAACACCAAAACCACACTCACTGCCATCAAGCCGGTCCCAACTCATAGCGACCCCTCCTAGGGTTTCCAAGGTGGTATTCTCTACAGAAATAGATTGCCCAATCTTCCTTCCGAGGAGTGGCAGATTTGAACCATCAGCCTTCTGGTTAGCAGTCAAATGCTTTAGGCACTACACCAGCAGAGCTCCCATCAAGAATATAGGAACAACCTTATTTCCCTGCCTTGACTTCCCATGCCAGGTCTGGCTCATGATGGACCACATGACTTCGTGACTTGCTGGGAAAAGAAGTATCTTTTCCATTTCAGATTCTCACACCAAGGGCTGAGAAATCTGGTGCCACCTGGATCATGGAGTTAAGACCAAAGAGTTAACAGAGGTCAAAAGCCTGATGTCAACTGTGAACCTTCCAAATCAGTTCCCCAAAATATAGTTTTTCCCTGAGGCCCAGAAGCAACCTAGAGCAGCAATACAGCATACAGGCTTTGGAGCCAATCCCACTTGGGTTTAAATCCTAGCTCTATTATAACCTTGTTGACCTTAGGTAAATCACATCAACTCTTTCAGACTCAGTTTTCTTACCCATAAGATAAGAATACCGACTGTCTTAGTTCTCTAGTGGTGCTATAACAGAAATACCACAAGTGAACAGCTTTAACAAACAGAAATTTGTTCTCTTACAGTTCAGGAGGCTAGAAGTCAGAATTCAGAGTGCCAACTCTAGGCACTGGGTGGAAGTCCCTCAACCTTGGCCTTCAACTCTGCCTTCCAACCCAACTGGAGAAAGCTGGAGGCTTACCTTGACTCACACAGATACTGGCTGCTGAGGCTGATGAATCCAAGATCAGTAGGTAAAATGGCAGAATGCTGGCTCACAGGTTGCAAAGAGAACAATCCCAAGATCGGCAGGCAACACAGCAGCCATTTGTTCAAGTCCAAGAACTGGAGATGAAGTCTGAACCAAACGCAGGATCCTATCTATAAATGGTGGAAGCGGGCCACACCCTGAAGGCAACTCTCCTTCAAATGATTAACTGCTCACAGCAGATTCCACCATGGAGGTGATTACACTGTGTCTAATCTCATCATGGAGAGTAACTACATCCAGCTGCCAAGCCAGTCAAAATCACAGCTCAGCCAAGTTGACACACAAACTTAATTACCAAACCTACCTTGGAGACATCTTGAGAGAATGAAAAGAATTAGCACTGATTATGGTAAACAAATGATAACTGCCACATATTCATTATTCCAGTGATGGTAGCTTTAATTATTATTGACTGCATCTCACTTATTCAGATGACTAAGATATAAAAAGCATCTAGAAGTTTTGGGGAGGGGCAAAGTTCCCCAGAACTGCAGACTAGAAGACACCTGAAAATATACTTATCATTAATTATTAATAACAGGAACAATACCTATTAATATTTACAATTGTATCCTAATCCAGAGTTCTGGGGAACTGTACCCTTCCCTAAGACTCATGGAAGCTTTTTATCTCCTCACCACCTGAGAAAAGTGAGATCCAGGAAGACTTCTCCACCTTCCTTCTCCACATGATGTCATCCATAGCATTGCCAGACTTAGCAAATAACATTACAAAACCCCCAGTGAAATGTTATTTTCAGATAAACAATGAATATGTTTTTTAGTATAAGTATGTCCCATGCACTATCTGAGACATACTAAGAAAAACGTTACTGTTTATTTGAAATTCAAATTTCATTGGGCATTCGGTGTCTCACCTGGCAACTCTTGATGTGTTGCACTCTCCTGTGTAGTAGTTTCCTTTCATATTGTAATTTCCCTGTGTCAGGAGTTGGCCTTTGTAACACCTGTGCTAACACCTGTCTTGACAGGTGCTTTGAGATTGTGGCATTAAAGAATTAGTGGTGGTTACTTTTAAGGAGCATTTATCTTTTAGGACAAATACTGAAATATTTAAGGAAGGGATCATATAATATCTGAGGCTTGCTTCAAAATAATAAGAGAGGAAGGAAGTGAATGAAGATATAGACGAAACAAAATAGTTACTGAGAATAGGTGACGAGTACATGAAAGTTCATTATAGTATTTTAAATACTATCATATGTTTGAAATGTGTGTGTGTGTGTATGAGTGTGTTTAAATATCCTCTAAATGAGGCAGCCTCTAAACATGCATATGTCTATGTGAACACACACACACATAAGACAACAGAACAGTTATCTGAAAGAACATTGCACGTGAATCAGGCAACCTGAGTTTTGATCCTGCTTCATCATCAAGTTGCTCTGAGACATTAAGCAATCATTTCCCTTCTCTGGAAAAACTGGATTAAATTATTTCTACAAAAATCTGTTAACCTCAAATATTCAAAGAGGTATATTCCTAAACTTTTAAGGCTGAGTTTTCTATATATTGCCTCAATTTTCCCTTCTTTTCAGTTGTAGCATGAGAGACACTGCCCTCAGCATCTGCCCCTACTGCTTTAGCCAAAAGGGACCATGATTGGATTTTGTGCCCTGTTCTGTTCAACTTCAGTAGGAGAGTAACCCGAAGTCCACAGTCACTGAGAAATTGCCCTTTTGTTTCTGACACATGCTGAAAGGTCACCTCTGTGTGTGTTGCCTACTCCAAAAAGGCCTTCCATGTTTCACTTCTGCTCTGAAGAGGGGGAAAAATCCTTTTTATTTAGTCTTTAGATCTCATGTTTGCAGAATGTTAACTCTCAACCTCCCTTCAAAGTTCCTGTCATAGTTTCCGAGATGAAAGGTCCTATCTGAGCCAAAGAGACTATTTCTCCCTCTCCTCAAAGATGCTGTCAAAGAGGAAAGAGGACTAGAATAGGGAGGGAAAAAGAGAAGGGCACCATTTGGAAACCACCTACGCAGCTGGTTTATCTGGTTGATAGTGGTGGGTGATTTTTTCCTAATGTCTTTAGCATTTAAGGAAAAAAAGGCTATGTGCTCATTATAAAATAATCAAGCAAAACAGACAAGCACAATAGGTACATTAACACTCATCACAAAGTCCACTATTCAGAAGTAATCATTATTAGCATTTAGAGAGCAGGAGTCTAAGGAAACTCAAAGATCCAGGGCTCCTGGGAGAAATGGCTAATTTCAGGGCTGGACTAAGGAAGGTACGAGATGAGCCTGGAACATCTTGCTGTGCCACAAAGAAAGGAAGTACTCAAATAATAAAAATAATAATGAGGCTATTTCATAATGCAAGAGCCAGCTTGACAAAGCTCCCACTAGCCAAATCTGAGACAATTTAGACATTGAAATAATCGAGGATAGTAATGAATAATACACAATTGAAAAAGGAATGTATGATTTCATACTGAAAATAGACAAAAATAATAATAAATGGGGAAAAGTGAGGACTCTTGCTTATGGCAGAATTCTGAATGACACATGACAAATGTCCAAGTACTCACGAGTTAGGAAATCCACACAAATTGTTTATAAATTTCAAAAGAGAAAGTAGTAACTATATAGTGGAGAAGCTAGATTACCCTTTCATCTAGTGACCAAAATGTTGATCACTAATGAAGGGTAGATGGACACTGTGTACCTCCAGATGGAATGCCCTAGAAGGATACATCAGTTAGGTAGTATCCAGTCAGGAATACATAATTTGAATTAAATTACGAGGAAATATCAAAACAACCCAAAATTAAAAACATCTTATTTAAAAAGGGACTACGCTATATTCTTCAAAAATATTATTGTCATAGTTAAAGAAAGATTAAAAGGGACACAACAGCTAAATGCAAAACTGGATCATATGCAGGGAGAAAACTAAAGAACAGTAATCAGTCAACTGCTAAAAAATGGAGTATGCACAATGGATTAGATGAAAAATAGTGTGTCAATATCATATGTCTTGACATTTTAAGTGTGGTTTTGGAAGAAAATATTCTTCTTAAGAAATACATTACAAAATCCTTATGGACAAAAGAGCATACTACATGCAATTTACTTTTAAATGGTTCAGAAAAAAAATTATATATGTATATATGTAGGAGCTCTGGTAGCTTAGTAGCTAAGGCACTTGACTGCTAACCAGAAGGCTGGCGGTTCAAACCCACCAG
>NW_006921788.1:1154263-1155009 GCF_000298275.1 Orycteropus afer afer
GCTCTGGTAGCTTAGTAGCTAAGGCACTTGACTGTTAACCAGAAGCCTGGTGGGTCATTACTACCAGCCACTCTTCAGTAGGAAGGTTGGGAAATCTACTTCCGTAGTGATACTGCCTTGGAAACCCAAGGAGGGGTCGCTATGAGTTGGGGCCGACTCGATGGCAAACAACAACAACAACAACAACATGTATATATGTAGATAATTAGAGCAAATAAAGCAAATTATGATTTGCAAATAAAAACATTTTAAAGAGTCTAGGAGAAACATGCTAAAATGTAGTCAGAGCAATGACAGTTCATTGACTGACACATTCACTCTTCCATTCATTCATTCCATCAACATTCACTGAATGTGTCCTGGTACCCAGCACCAGCAATGCAGATAAGACACAGTCTCTGACACTCAGTGTCCCAAAGTTACTTAAGGGTTGAATCAGGATCAAAACTCAGAGCTTATTTTAGTAACAAGGAAGGAGAGGCAATGCATTAACATCCAGAAAATTGTTTAGACCAGAGAAGAGCACCACCTTTTGCCTAATCTTGTGTTTACTATACTATATATTTATTTAAAGGAATGTTCTTGAAATTTCTTGTTGTTAAAAAAGGGTTATATCTAGCTGCCCTTCAGGTCTGGAATTGAACCCACACTTGTGGTTTTCAGCCAAACAAAGTACAGGCATGTGAGTTAAACATTTACCTCAAGTAGACACACGCCCTGGAGAGAACAATCATGGGAGAAGGAAG
>NW_006921788.1:1155992-1163280 GCF_000298275.1 Orycteropus afer afer
CCAGCCTTCTGGTTAGCAGTCAAGTGCCTTTAGCCACTATGCTACCAGAGCTCATGGAAGTAGATTGCCCCATCTTCCTTCCATGTAGTGGCTGGTGGGTTTGAACCACTGACCTTCTGGTTAGCAGCCAACTGCCTTATCCACTATGCCACCAGAAATATATATACACATACACACGGACACATATACATAGACATATATGTGTGTGTATATATGTGTGTGTGCTTATATCTATATATATATCTACACCTATATATCTATATCTATGGGAGTTCTGGGGCATAGTGCCTAAGGCATTTGACTGCTAACCAGAAGGCTGGCAGTTCAAACCCACCAGCCACTCCTCAGAAGGAACATTGGAAAATCTACTTCTGCTATGAGTCAAATCGACTCGACAACAGTGAGTTTGGATTTTATATATATATATACACATACATACATACATACACACACACACACACACATACACACGCACACACAATGTTATTGTTGTTAAGTGCTGTCGAGTCAGTTTGGACTCATAGCAACCCTTGTACAACATAACAAAACGCCACCTAGTGTGTGTGTGTGTGTATGTGTGTGTATGTATATATGTCTGAACTGATAACGACTTTCAATAAAATCCATCCCAGTTTGTCAAGGATTGATTTTTATGTGCCTTGTCACTCTGGTATTCAGTCAGTTTTAGATTGTTCTCAGCATTGTGCTGTTCTTAACAATGACTTTCCCACTTCACATGGTCTGTTAGGCTATCAACAGATTGCTGTAGTGTCTGCTCTCCATACTGTGCATTACTAAAAGGTATTTCTTAACCCTAGGATACTATTCTTCACAGTGACTAGAATAGTCACTATTCAGTTTCTTGCAAGTGCCAACTCCTTCATTAATCACCATATATTGTCCATGCTTTCTGATTAAATGCTGCTGTCCGGCTCTATCATCCAGACCTAAGCAGGCTAAGCACATAGCTAGTTTATATGAAGATTTGCCATCCAGGACATCTAACATATTAAAACTGTTCATGTGTCAACAGCCTCATACTGAATTGAAAAAAAAACTCTGGCTTCATTGGGTTGGTGAACTGGGCAAAATCTAACCAGGGCCTGTGGGGTAAAATTCAAACACCATTTTTTGGTTTAGCAATTAGGCCAGATTTTTCCCTGGAGGTTAGAGACTGGTTATGGAAATCAGATTTCTGCATTTTCTAAATATGCAGACTCATACTCCAAACCTCTCATTTGTGATTCTATAAAAAGGGAAAAAATAAACTGAAGAGAAAGAAGACATTTTCATTTCTCAACTAATTTGAAGCTGGCTTCACTCATCCAGAGCCATATGTAAGAATAAAAGCAATCCCTCATTAAAAACCAGTTGCTGTTGAGGACATTCTAACTCATAGCAACCCCATGTGTGACAGAGTTGAACAGTGCTCCATAGGATTTTCAATGGCTGAATTTTTGGAAATAGATGGCCAGGCCTTTCTTCCAAGGAGCCTCTGAGTGGACTCAAACCTCCAATCTTTAAGGTTAGCAGCCTAGAGTGTTAACCTGTTGTTCCTATTAGTTGCCATCAAGTCAGTTCTGACTCATAGAGACCCTACATACAACAGAATGAAACATTGCCTGGTCCCACGCCATCATCACTATCTTTGCTATGCTTGGGCCCATCATTCTTGACACAGTGAAAACCCATCTCATTGAGGTACTTCCTCTGACCCTTCTCCAGGGGCTACTCCCTCCTGATAATATGACCAAAGTACAAGAAACAAATTCTGGCCATTCTTGATTCTAAGGAGCATTCTCTGGCTGTACTTCTTCAAAGATAGATTTGTTCATCTTTCTAGTAGGCCATGGTATATTCAATATTCTTTACTAGCACTACAATCAAATGAATCAATTCTTCTGTGGTCTTCCTTATTCACTGTCCTGCTTTCATATACATATGAGGTTAGTGAGAAGACAATGGCTTGGGTCAAGTGCACCTTAGCCTTCAAAGTGACATCTTTGCTCTTTAACACTTTAAAGAGGTCTTTTGCAATAGATTTGTCCAATGGTGCTTCTATGGGCATTGATTGTGCATTCAAGAAAAATGAAATCTAGGACTTCTGGTAAGATGGTGGACTGGGCAGACAAGCTACACAGACCCTCTTCAACAAAGAAAAGAGAAACCAATTGACAGAGATACAGAAGATAATTCTGGAGCCCTGAGCTTTGAAAGTAAGTATACAGAAGTGGATTAGGCACCAATTAGTGAAAACAAAAAACAAAAAACAGTGAGTATGGAAATGGCCAGAGCACTGGACTATCAGCTACTCTGACAGGACCAACAGCTTGAATATGTTAAATGGTGCTGGGACCTGAGAACTGACCTAAAGATCAGCCCTGGTCACCAAGGGCTTCAGGGATGACTGCGCTGGTGGCCTGTGACTAGGAAGGGAAACAGCAAGGAGAGAGACAACCTGAGCTATGGACTTCTGGATGTCTGGAGGGTTCAGCCATTTTGATTGTTTATAAGCAGTGGCCATTTTGGATATTTAAAGTAACCAAGGTTGCAGCCATTTTGAATAAACAAGCAGTGGCCAATCTGGATTTTAAAGTGATAGCATTCTCATTTGGATTCCAGGGACCTAAGGATGGCAGGGACATACGGGAGGCTGACAAGGGGAAAGGAGACAGGTCTCACTGAAAACTCACTGCCGTTGAGTCAATCTGACTCATAGAGACCCTTCCTTGGGTTTCTGAGGCAGTGTCTCTATGGAAGAAGACTGTCCCGTCTTCCTTCCGAGTAGTGGCTGGTGAAGGAGACAGGTGGTGAGTGTGTAAGTGCTGCCAACTAGCAAATAGAGGAGCACAGCACAGTACACTGCTTACATAAATAACATACAAAGAAAACAAAAATCATGGGCAAGTCACTCCAACATACAATCACCAATTAAATATAAACACAAAAATGTCACAATGCCATGGTGACAACAGAGCATCACTGTCCACACAAAGAAACAAGATCACCAGGAGAAGCAAGGGACCAGGACAGAGACCCAAAACACATTCCTGAGGAAAAATCAGCATTAGAACTCCCTGACAAGGAATTCAAAAGAATTATATTTAGGTTCCTTCAATTAATTGAGACACAGATCAAGGAAAACACTGACAAAATTGAGGAAAACACAGAGAAAACCCGAGAACAACTGCAAAAGACAATATAAGAAAAAATGAAAAATTAGAAATGATACAAAATCTACACACAGAAATCGAGACGATTAATACTAAAATTTCAGAAATAAATAACACATTAACAGACAAAGGAGTAGAATTGAATCAATGGAAGTCAGAATTAGTGCAATTGAAGACAAATGCCTCAATACTTCTTTGGAAAGGGATCAATCACAACAAAAGATCAAAACAATATGAAGAAAGCCTAAGGTTCATGTGAGATACTATCAAAAGGAATAACATACGTGCAATCGGAATTCCAGAACAGTAAGAGCCAAATAAAACCACAGAAAAAAATTGTTGAAGATTTGTTGGAAGAGAATTTTCCTGGTATGAAGAAAGATGAGAATATATCCATTTAAGAAATCCAATGGACCCCAAGCAGGATAGACCCCAAAAGAAAATATCCAAGACATATCATCATCAAACTCACCAAAACCAAAGACAAAGAAAAAATCCTGAAAGCAGCATGGGAGAAATGAAAAGTTACCTACAAGGGGCAACCAATAAGACTAAGCTTGGGTTTCTTGTAAGAAACCATGCAGGTGAGAAGACATTGGGATGGTATACATAAAACCCTGAAAGAGAAAAAATTTCAACCAAGAATTGTATTAAAAACCAAAACAATCTCACTGCTGTCGAGTCAGATGCGATTTATAGCAACCCCTCCTTGGGTTTCCGAGGCAGTATCACTATGGAAGTAGATTGCCCAACCTTCCATTTGAGGAATGGCTGGTGGGTTTAAACCACCAGCCTTCTGGTTAGCTGTCAAATGCCTTAGACACTATGCCAATTATATACCCAGCAAAACTGTCCCTCAAATATGATGATGAAATTAGGACATTTCCAGACAAGCAGAAATTAAGGGAATTTGTTAAAACTAGAACAACCTTACAAGAGATGCTAAAGGGAATCATTTAGACAGAGAAGCAACAACAGCAAACCGCAACTGACCATTAACACACATGATGACATAACCCAGAAACCAACCCAGTTATAAAGTATTCAAAGTAAATAAGCCTACAAGATTGTAAACAGGGAACTAGATACATCAATTGAAAATGAGGACAACTACAAACCAAAAAGATGCAAAAAATTGTGTAGTTACAGAACTTCTCAATGGTAGGGAAGTCAAGACAACTACAAGATAGAACAGACTATTCTACACTTGGGAAGAAAACTATAAATCACAGGGCAACCTCAAAGAAAAATGATAAACCTTCACATCAAAATAAAAAAGAGGACCGGCATAAATATTTAGCAAACCTAAAACAATAGCAACAAAGGGGTGATAACATGATTCATAAACAAAATGAGCTCAGCACAGAAAATTACATGGAACAAAGAAATCAACACCACGAAAAAGCATATAACAAAATGACAGCAACAAATTCATACTTGTCAATAATTACATATCTGACAAGGGACTTATCTCTAAAATTTATAGAAAACTCCAACACCTCAACAAGAAAAAGACTGACAAGCCAGTTAAAAAATAGGCAGAAGACATGAATAGATACTTCACCAAAGAGGATATTCAGAGAGCCAGAAAATACATGAAGAAATACTCACGATCATTAGTCATCAGAGAGATGCAAATCAAAACAACAATGAGATACATCTCACCCCTGTACTAATGGCAAAGTTCAACACAACAGAAAACGACAAATGCTGGGGAGGATGTGGAGAGATTGGGACTCTCATACACTGCTGGTGGGACTGTAAAATGATACAGCCACTGTGGAAAACAGTAGGGTGATTCCTTAAAATGCTGGAATTAGAGATACCATTTGACCCAGCAATCTCATTACTAGGTATATATCCTAAAGAAGTAAGAGCTAGTACAAGAACAGATATATGCACACCCATGTTCATTGCAGCACTATTTACAATAGGAAAAAGATGGAAACAACCTATGTGTCCATCAACAAAAGAATGGATAACCAAACTATGGCACATACACACAACAGAATACTATGCAAGACTAAAAATAATGTAGAATCTGCAAAACACTGCATAACATGGATGAACTTGCAGGACATTATGCTGAGTGAAATAAGTCAATCACAGAAGGACAAATATAGTATTAGTTTATTATTGTAAAAAATCAAGGAAAGGTTTATATATGGAAGGAAATTTTGTTGGTTACCAAGGGTGGGGGGAGAGGGGAGGGAACACTGCATTAAAAAAAAATGCATTGACCGTTATCACTTTAGTTTTGTATATTTCACTGTACATAAATTACATTTCAATACAATGCATTTAAAAAAAGAAAGAAAGAAAAATGAAATCCTTGACAACTTCAATCTTTTTTCCACTTACCATGATGTTGCTAATTTGTGCAGTTGGAGATTTTTTGTTAACTCTGAAAAAATAATAATCAACCTCACTGGCTTCAGGTCAATTCTGACTCATATTGACCCCCTTTGGGTTTCTGAGGCAGTAAATCTTTACAGAAGTAGATTGCCCAGTCTTCCTTCTGCAGAGTGGCTGGTGGGTTTGAACCAACAACCTTCTGGTTAGCAGTCAAATGCTTTAAACCAAATCCTCATTAGATACCAATTAGATTAAAATTCTCTTGTTAAGACAGGGTGGAGAATGGGGGAAATCTGGTTATTTAAATACAATGGATTATTGAGAGTCAGTCTTTGGGGCCAGGGCTACTAATCCTCTGAAATGGTAGGCAAAAATTTGTCTATCAATGCCTAAGGCACTTGACTGCTAACCAGAAGGCTGGTGGTTCAAACCCACCAGCCACTCCTCGGACGGAAGATTGGGCAATCTACTTCCATAGTGATACTGCCTCAGAAACCCAAGGAGGGGTCACTAGGAGTCGGGTCTGGCTTGACGGCACACAACAACAACAACAACACATATAATAACAATATATAACATTTATTGAGGACTTACTAGCTGCCAACCAAGTACAGTGATAGCCCTTTATTTAATCCTTGAAGATACCTCTGAATAAGAAACTATATCATTTCTATTTTATAGATTAAGCAGCAGAAGCTCAGAGAAATTAAGTAATTAGCCCAGGTGACAGATAGGTGGACTGTAATTCACACTCCAATAGGCCTGATTCACTTATATTTTCATAAATTTGTTTTTTAGAATTCTTTTACTCTTTAATGAGTTTCAAACCTACCTAGTGTCTCTCCAGAAGCATCAGTTATCTGCTTTCTGTAAATATTACAGCCAAGGAAACCCTAGGGGCCAGTTCTCTACTCTGTTGCGTGAAGGTGGTATGAGTCCAAATTGACTGCACAGCTCCTAACAACAACCAACTAACTGGAATTTATTTTGCAGCACAATGTGAAGTGAGACATCAATATTTTGTTTCCAAAAATGTAAGCAACTAGCTCATCATATTTTTGAATGATGTTTATTTTTTTAATGAGCTGTTGTTGTTGTTGTTATGTGCCATCGAGTTGGACCCGACTCATAGCGACCCTCCCTTGGGCTGCTGAGGCAGTATCACTACAGAAGTAGATTGCCCAACCTTCCTTCCAAGGAGTAGCTGGTGGGTTTGAACCGCCAGCCTTCTGGTTATCAGTCAAGTGCATTAGGCACTATGCTACCAGAGCTCCTTTTTAATAAGCTAGACATAAGGAAATGCTTATGACACAGTTTAAGTGGAAAAAAAGAGAGGAATATAAACTCTATAGCCGGTGTAAGTAACTACATTAAAAATAATTTGTAGTCATTAATATGATATCTATTGTACAGCTGCACAGAAGTATAACCCTGGAAGGTGTTACAGACCTTGAGCCCCAACATCAGACTGGCTGGGTGGGTCTGAACTCAGATCGCCCACTTTTTTCCTCTCTCTGGGTACAGCCCCAGGGTCACAGGTGAGGAGAGACAACTCAGGGATGCCCGAAGTAGCAAGCAGGAAGAGCAGGAGAAAGGGGATTAAAAGTCAGGAAGCCAGAGAGAAGAGCAGTCAGCTGAAGGGATTAGGTGAGGAGAGGCAACTCAGGCCCGCCCAGAGTAGCAGGCCGGAAGAGCAAGAAAAAGGGTATAAAAAGCCAGGAACCCGGACAAAAGAGCAGTCAGCCCCAGGGTTACAGGTG
>NW_006921788.1:1166960-1213832 GCF_000298275.1 Orycteropus afer afer
GATTGACATGGTGGCTGCAATGATGGGCTCAAGTATAGCAGGGATTGTGGGGCTGGCGCGGGATCGGGCAGTGTTTCGTTCTGTTGTGCGTGGGGTCGCTATGAGTTGGAAATGACTCGAAGGCACTTAACAACAACAACACAACTGGGTACTGCATCAAATGAGTTAACTTCCCTGTGCCCAGTCTCTCATCTATAAAATGTGGATAACAATATTACTTATCACCTTAGGTAGCTGAAAGGATTAAATAAACTAATGCATGCAAAACCCTTAGTATAGTCTTGGCACTTAATAAACATCACAGACTTTAATTTGCCAAGTATTATTAACAGTCGTGGTAACTAAATGATGTAATCATATCTATCTTACTTTTTTATTCAAATGTTCTCCATTTTGTAAATTGTCTATAGTTTGTTTGTTTGCTTAGTTTTTTATACTCAGGGAAAAAGTTAAGTTTTTGAAAGTCTGAGTCTTAGAGTTCTACTAATGCCAAATATTCTAAAACCAAAAAGCAAGTTCCTTACAAACTCCCCTTTGAGATACATCTTTGCTGGAAGAACCCTTCTATCTCCCTCACAGAAAACAAGCTCCTTATTTCCATAAGCTAATAACACAGGGAGCATTAGTGTAAGGATTCAGTGAAAAATAGAATCCTTAAATAACAAATTGGAAGTATTTGGCCTTATGGAAACAGAACCAATGAATGTAAATAACTCCCAGGTAAATGATCCCTAAGACCCTGAGGTGCTGTGAGAAATGGGAATACATTATGCTGCATTACAATTTATAATTGCATCTCGAAATCTGGTCAGTAATAGGTCTAGTAAGAGAACTGGGAATTACTCCTCAATCCATACCTAGTTATATTGCTGGGAATGTCACCAAACTGGACACCACATGAGACAGATTTTCATGTAAATGAATAAGAGAGGGAGCCCACAGGACTCTCATCCGGGTACTTTCTAATACATGGAGAAATGTTGAGGTAGAAAGCTGATTATTCAAAATAATACCATTCTCTTGCTGAACTTCCTCAGGCTTCAGATAAAGTTAATGAAGCAGAAATTTATCTGTGTTTCTTCTGAGATGATTGATGAAAAAATCGGCTGCAAATAAGTAGGAAAACACTTGAAAGAAAAGCTTAATGTTTTCTACAACCCAGAGTGTGTCACGGACATGTAATTGCAAATGTTCATAAATTCAACATGAGGAAGAACAGGTGAGGAGACCAGTCCTAGGAAACTATAATTTTTCTGGGAAATGGTGAAGCATTTCCTTCCAGGAATCTGCCTCTCGTTGGGGGCTTAGAAGGCTGAGAATGATAAACAATAGTTGTATGACTTTGAGTCAGTTTCTTGGCCTCTCTGAACTTCATTTTCCTCATCTGTCTAGTAAGAATACCTACTATCATTTCTGTGAGTATGCCAGAAAATTCACATAGAGAGCTTAGCTTAAAACCTTATACTAATGGGCATCTCCTACCTGTATGCATTATAACTGGAATGCTGATTTTAAGTCTTGAAGGGTATCTGGATCACTTGCTCCCCTATCTAATTTGCTAGAGTTTGAATTCCTTTAATCGGGGAAGAGTCTTTTATTTCACTATTATAGATAAGGCTTAACAGCAAATATCTGGGTGGGATAGCAATTTACTTAAATTTACACTAAGCTGCAAATGATCCATATCAGCTCATAGCAAGTTCTGAAGGGCTGGATGGGTGAAAGAAAACATTTGCCTGCTCAGTTGCTAAACATTTATTTAACACCAACAAAGTGCCAAATTTGTATTAGTTCTTAGGGAGGATGGAAGGAAGACAAGGCTATAGATTTTGAAAATGCTCCTCTCTCTGCCTCAAACAAACCCTGCCATGGTTCTCATCCTTTTGAACCCGGCTTATAAGCACTCTTTAGGTTATATCCCTTAGACTTTCCACTGTTGTTGTTGCATGCTGTAATGTTGATTCCAACTCATAATGCCCCTATAGGACAGAGTAGAACTGCCCCATAGGGTTCCCTAGGCTAAAATCTTTAATGGAGCAGACTGCCAAGTCCTTTCTTCTACAGAGCGGGCTGAGTGCGTTCAAACCACTGACTTTTCAATTAGCAACCAAACACTTAACCATTGTGCCACCAGGGCTCCTCTAGCTTTTGCTGAACAGAATCCAGCACAATCCTCCATTGAACTCATAGTGATCAGTCTTAATCACATCCAGATGTGCAAGAAACAGCTATTTCTCTTTTTCCTCATTACACTAAACCTAAATCAGTTTCCAAGCCTCACCCTCACTAATATGGACAGAAATTCCATCTTTGTCACTATTGAGAACCTATCACCTCTCTTGGAATTACTTCAGAAGCCAGAAAATTTTGTGGTACAGAGAAGACAGACAAAGGGCCCTTAACTTCCCATTCCCATGGTTATCACAGACTTCTTCATTATCTAAGCTCCCAGTGGTCCCTTCACTGAGCTTCTCTGGGTGCAGGATCCTTGCTGAGGCAGAGACCCTGGTGCCTCAGGTCCAGCCACCCCTCTGATGCCTTGCTGTACTGTGAGGTATTGCCACTGTGCAGGGTGTTAGGATCCCTGCCATTTCTAACCTGCCAACTCCCAACTCTTTTTAATTCAATAGCTCCTTCTAATTCAGAGCTGGTAAATCGTTTATGTAAAGGGCCACATAGTAAATATTTCAGGCTTTGCTGGTCATCCAGCCTCTGCTGCAACTACTCAATGTTGTTGTTGTAAGGAAAAAGCAACACAGACAATACATAAATGAATGAGTGTGGCTATGATCCAGTAACATTTTAGTGGTGGGCCCTAAAAGATAATTTTCATGTGTCACAAAATATTAAAAAAAAAAAAAAAAACATTTTTAGCAGGCTAGATTTGGCACACAGCCCCTCATTTGCCAACCTCTGCTCTATCCTCTCCTTGTCCTCAAAGAAACTTGGCATAATCTCTCCAGTGAGTGCAGACTTTTGGAAAATAAAAGTCACTTATTCATTCATTCGTTGATTTAACAAATCCTGGTAGGGTGAACCCCTCATTCTACTTTGCCTGGGACTGAAGAGTTTCTCAAAATGTGGGACTTTCAGGACTGAAACCAGGAGACTTGGGGAAACTAGGACAGGTAATTCCCCAACCTGTTACGTGCCAGGCAATGAAGCTTCAGACATAAATAAAACAAAGTCTTTATGATGTTGACAGGAAGATAAATGCCTTGAACTCCCATTCTTGGCTTGGGATAAACACTTCCTCCCTACCCATTCCTACCCTAGATCTACTGTGTGCCTTCAAGTCAATTCCAATTCTTAGTGACACTATGGGACAGAGTAGAACTGCCCTATAATTTCCTAGGCTGTAATCTTTATGGGAGTGAACCGTGATGGCACAGTGATTAAGCACTATGCTGTGAACCAAGAGGTCGAGGTTCAAACCACCAGCTGCTATACAGTAGAAAGATGTGGAATTCTGCTTCTGTAAAGACTATACAGCCTTGGAAACTCTATGGGGCAGTTATACTCTGTCCTACAGGGTCAGTATGAGTCAGAATTGACTCCATGGCAATGAGTTTTTGGTTTAATCTTTTTAGAAGCAGATTATCACTTCTTTTCTCCTGAGAAGCTGCTGGTGGGTTCAAATTGCCAAACTTTCAGGTAGCAGCCAAGTGCCACCAAACCAAAACTAAAACCATCGACTCATTTCTGACTCATAGTGACCCCCATTGGGTTTCTGAGGCTGTAATTCTTTACAGAACTAGATGGACCCGTCTTCCTTCTATGGAGTAGCTGGTGGACTTGAACCACTGACCTTCCAGTTAGCAGTCAAGTGCCTTATCCACTACTCCACCATAGCTCCTTCAAGTGCTACCAGGCCTCCTTTAACCTAAGGCAAACAAACAAACAAACCAAAAAAAAAAAAAAAATCAAGTCGATTCGGACTCCTAGCGACCCCCTTTGGGTTTCCGAGGCAGTAAATCTTTACAGAAGTTCATTGCCCATTCTTCCTTCCACAGAGTGGCTGGTGGGTTTGAACTGCCAGCCTTTTGGTTAGCAATCCAATGCCTTAGGCACTACACTACCAGAGCTGCTTTTAACCTAGGATACAAGATGCAAAAAAAAAAACCTTGTGTCAGGAGATACGGGGGAAAATCTTGGATGAAAAAGCCCAAATGATCATTGTAGCAGATGGTCCTAGTGCACAGTGAAATAGACAGTATTTATTGTTCCCCAGAGTCAAATGCAGAGCAGCAAGAGTGAGCTCATAAAAGGTTGCTCCAAAGCTTGATGACCCCACGGTAAAACCTGGCCTGTGGCATGTAGCCCCAGGGAGTTGACTAAGGCACCGAGCTCCCAGAGCAGCCTAAACCTCTTTCACATGTATAAACAAACCTCCACTGAATTAGAAAATAAAACCGTGCTAACCTGTGGGCTATTTTACTTTTATAATCCTGTTGGTCCAACTCTCTGATTTTATTTATATGCTCAATTGGAATTAATAAGAAAAGTCTAAATTTGAGGTTTTTTGGCAATATGAGGCTAGTCAAAAAAGCTCTCCTCTCCCTCCCTCTTATTTTCCTCCATGATTGAGTCTGTTAAAGTAATAGAGCCCCCAACAGAGGCCCTATACGCCTATTCAGAGCCTTTATTAAATTAGGAAAGGCTTCTCCTCTGGGAAGACAAGACCCCCTACTCCAGAGTAGTGAGTGACACACAGATGGGATCTCAGCCCTTATTTGGGCCCTCTGTCAGGTGCCCTTGTGCAGTACACAACCTGTACCGCTGTACAGAGCTACCCTGAGACTATTGTCTGGCCTTTAAGGAAAGAAATCAGACCCTTTGTCTGAGTTTGGAGCAATAAAGGAGAGGGTGAATCTAATTGCATCAGACAGCTTAGGCCATATGGTGCCCTGTGTTCAGAGTGACGGAGATCCAAACTACTTTCTCTGACCCCAGGCAGCAAGTTGCTCCTCAAGGAAGTGATTTCTATCTCCGAATCACTTGTGTTTTTGAAAACTGGCTGTTTCTTGCCTATTGTGTCTTCCTGTCAGTTCTACTTGCAGAATGTGCCTGCAAAGGAGGACTGAAACATGGGTTGGGAAAGCTTTTGAAAGCCAGCCAGGCGGAAACTTGAAGACAAAAGGTCTTCAAGCAGATATTATTTGCAGCCCTGAGTTAAGCAGCTGCTGGGGGTGAGGAGGGATAATAAAGAGCTCACCCTAAACCAAGCTTCAAAGACAGACTTGTTTGGTTTGGCTGAGGGGGTGGTTGAAGAAGACCCTGGAACAAGTGCTGTTATACACTTTTCTACCCCCAGTTGCGATTTGTTAATCAGGTATGAGTGGTGAAGTCCCCTAAATGTACAGCCTGACAGCACTGCATGCCAGCTGGTAGTCAGGTTGCCATGTCAACAGGAAAAGACTCTATTGGGGTTTTGTTTACTCATCACCAAGTTCTCTGAGTAGCTCTTAGCTTTGAGAAGCTAAAAAAGCCAGGTCTCTGTGACTTCCAGACTGCTTTCCTGGGAACTGGAATTATTTTGACCCCAGTAAGGAAGACTGGAAACCTGAAAAGGCATCCAGTATTTGGTAGTAGAGGAAGGGAAGATGGAGCCTTTAGTTGAAACATCCTGGCTATTTCACTGACAAGCGAATTAACATTTATTTATAGATGGGCTATCATGTGTCTGGAATTCTGCTAGAAGCTATACAAATGATTTTATTTTACTCTCACAACCAGCCTACAAGATTGATATTAGCACACCCATTTTATAGATAAACAAAGAGATGCTAAAAGTTCAAAGAGCAGAGCAGGAGTTAACAAACTGAGAATATGCACACAAGATTTATGCAGCCATTTAAAATCATATTTTTGAAAGCTATTCCCTGACAGGTTTTAAAAAGCTAAGGGGTAGGGAACAGAAGGCAAAAGGACTACATGATACAACATATCCAAATGCTGAAATACATATGACTAAGAATTATTCATAGAAACAAAAGTATGGAAAATAGTAGTGGTGGAAATAAAAGACCAGTACTAGTTGCCTCAAATCAATTCGTTTGGTTAGCAGCCAAGCAAGCTGATCATTTACATGACTCAGGGACTCCAGAAATAAATGAAGCCCACTTGAATGAGCACAATCACAAGCTATTTACTCAGAGCAAGGAAGTCAGTCACCATACCTGCTTCTGGGAGATACTCAGAGGCAGGCAGGGTGAGAAAGTATAAAGGCAGAGAAAAGGGAAGGCTTCAGATGTGTCCCGATTGGCATGGGGGAGCTGGAGGTAGGCGGAATAGAAGCAAGGAATCCCATGCAATGGGTTGTGGTAACATATGTGGATTTCTCTGGTTGGCCCCAGGTTGGAAATGGGAGTAAAAATTTGGGTAACTGGCAGTTATTGGCCAAATCCTAACCATTTGGAGTCAACTACTACAGAGACTGTGGTTACACTTCCAAGTCTATTGCTGCAGGTTTGGTCTGAATTCTGTTTTTATAATTTGGCCTAGTCATTTAGGACTATAAGTGATCTTTTGGCTTATTTTATTTCTACATCTTTTCAGGTTTTCTAAATGTTCTTAAATGAACATATGTTATTTCACAGTATATGAATAAATGTTTTTAGAAAGGAAAAATAAATCAAGTTGCAGAAAATTTAGGTAATTCCCCTGAAGTAATAGAGTTAGTAAAAAAAAAAAAAAATGATCTGGAATTGGACTAAGGTCTTTCAACAATTAATACTTGAGCTTTTCTTAGCTTAGATATGGGCCCGTATCTTTTAGGGATTATCTTGGTTCTCTAGTGCGGTTATAATAGAAATACTACAAGTAGATGGCTTGAACAAACAGGAGTATATTTTCTACAGTTTAGGAGGCCGGAAGCCCAAATTCAGACTGCCAGCTCCACGGGCTGGGGTAGGCCCCTCGACCTTGGGCTGCAGCTCTCCCTCTTATTCCAGGCCCACTGGAACTAGAGGCTTCTTCTAACTCAGGCAGCTGCAGGCTGCCAACACTGATGAACCCAAGATCAACAACGAAAATGGCACACTCCCAAGACAGGCAGGCAACAGAGCAGACCACTGGTTCAAGACCACTGGAGATGAAGACTCAGCCAAACGCAAGATCCAAACATGCCAAAAAGCTAGAGACCTTTCCCAAAGTTCTTTCACCTTAGAAGCGATTACAACCTTATCATGCAGAATAACTACATCCAGCTGCCAAGCCACTCAAAACTATGGCCCAACCAAGTTGAAACACAGCCTTAACTGCCACAGGGATGCTCAGGGCTTAGATTCTGAAAGAAATAAGGATGTAGACTTGTATTGAGTAAGTTGTATGTGATAATAACCCTAGTGAGGAAAAACTTGACTTTACCTGGATTATCCAGATCCCCTCTCCTCAGTCAGCTGTCTATAGCCAGATAGCAAATTGGTGGGTGAAGAACAATTACTGAAGGAGTAGCTTGTCCACTCCACATCAGGACATCTTCCTGGGCTCTAGAAGGAAACATAGTTTCAAATGACTGATTTACCAATGACTGGTACACATGCAGTCCCTCAATGCTGTAAATGGTTAATGCAGTCAGCTGCTAACCCAAAGGCTGGAGGTTCAAATCTATCCAGAGGTGCCTGAGAAGAAAAGCACAGCAATCTACATCTGAAAGTAAGCCAATGGAAAGTCTATGGATCACAATGGTCCCAACATAACCAATCATGAGGATGGCACAGGGCCAAGGAGCATTTTGGTCCACTGTGCATGGAGTCCCTATGTTTCAGTGTTAACTCAAAGGCAGCTAACAAAGCCAGAAAATGTACATCTGTTGGAGACCAAGAAAAAGACCACCAAAAGGACATGATTGCAAGGCGCATGTTCTAACAACAGCTAAGAGAAGACGAGGCCTCTCTTGCAGTTGAATGCTTCGTTGGCTGCAGCTTTGAGTTCCTGGGGTGGAATGTTGCCCCAGCAGAACGTTTGCTATCCTGTTTCCCTGGAGTAATGTTTTGTCCTAAGAATAGCATACTTTAGTAACCATTCGTTAGAATCATGGACCTTAACAATCATATTATGTTTTAGAATGATGCATTTTAGTGATTATTTGCTCTTCCTGTAAGAGATATTAACCCAATTAATCATCCATTATTTTGGGGCATGGGAAAAGACCTCTGGGTATGGGAAAGAGTACATTTTAACTTTTAGAGAATACTTGATTGTTATAAGGAAATATTTGATTGTACTGTAGAAGAATATTTGATTGAACACTTGATTGTTTTAAGGAATTACTAAGAATAATGATGTAATCGTGTGCTTGTGTATAAATAAAGCAGGACGAATGCATCAGGGGTCACTTTCGCATCATATGCAGAGCATCCACCTGGCCCCCGTTCCTTTTAAACCATTAATCCTTCTGTATCACTTTGTTTCGTGACCTGTGTTGCTTTGCCTGTCGCAGCACAAATCCAACAGGGGAACAGCAGGAACACAGACAAGGAGGCAAATAGAAGTTAGGCTTGTTCAGTAAAAGGCAAGCCCACCAAATGACTAGAGCATACAGTACCTAGCAAGGCAACAATGAAGGGTGTGGAAGTGGGAAAGTAGCTCCAAGTTAAACAGTATATTAAGCAGAAAAGGAGGAGTCCAGCATCTGGTCATCAAGGACCTCTTAGAGGATCAAGCCCTATCCAGATAACAACAGGGAGTCTTTGGAGACTTTTAGGGAAAGGAGTAACAAAATCAGATGTGCATTATCCAGGTAGCAGGGCTCCCTGGCCCTTGCCATCCTCATGACTGGTTATGTTGGGACTGTTGTGATCCACAGGGTTTCATTGGCTTATTTTCAGAAGTAGATCGTTATGCTTTGAACAAGACTGGTAGAGAACAAGACTGGGCCTGGGAGGTCAGATGGAAGTTGTTATAGTAATTCAGGGGAGTGATCACAATTGTCTGACAAGGGAAGCATCAAAGTGATGAAAAGAGAGAAAAAAAATCAATAGATATCAATAACGTAAAATTGTGAGAACATGGATAACGTTGAATGTGGGGAGTGGATGAAAGTAAGAGTGGAGGAAAATACCTAGGTTTCTCTTAGAAGCATTCTGATTATTTGAAACCAGGCCTGTTCACTGGAAATGAATAGCAGGGAAAAACCCACACTGCTGTGTGTTAAGTTCCATGACATTCACAGCTTCCATTCTCATGGAACTTAAAACACAAATGAGTTGTCATTCCCCAAAAGTACACCCTGAAATCTTCAAAAGCCATTAAAACCATCTCATTTAAGATATAGTTCTAGAAACGTGGTTTGTGAAACAACTTGGCCAGCCAATCATGTAAAGAAGAATGCCAGCGGCATTTGGGGGGCCTATAGGACATTGAGGTAGAAATCCCAGTTGTAGCTATGCTTCAATCACAATAAGAAAGCCAAGGCTAGTAATGATGAAATCATCAGTGTAGAGGGAGAAATTCAATGCCCAGGAGAGAGAGTGAGCATTGTTGTTATTGTCAGGTGCTGTCAAGCCAATTCCTACTTATAGCAACCCCACGTACAATAGAATGAAACACTGCCCAGTCCTGCGCCATCCTCACAACTACTGCTACTGCTGTATTTGAGCCCATTGTTACAGCCATGGTATCAATCCGTCTTACTGAGGGTCTTCCTCTTTTTTGCTGACCCTCTATTTTACCATGTATGATGTCCTTCTCTAGGAACTGGTCCCTCCCAACATGTTCAAAATACACGAGACAAAGTATTTGAACAAAATACATGTTCAAAATACATTATCGATTCTAAAGAGCATTCTGGCTGTACTACTTCCAAGATAGATTTGTCATTCTTACTGCAATCCATCATAGTATATTCAATATTCTTCATGCAATCCATCATAGTATATTCAATATCTTTCACCAACAATTTAATTCAAAACATCAATTCTTCTTTGATCTTCCTTATTCATTATTCAACTTTCACATGCATATGAGGCTACTGAAAATACCACGGCTTGGGTCAGGCACACCTTAATTCTCAAAGTGATATTTTTGCTTTTTAACACTTTAAAGAGGTCTTTTGCAACATATTTGCCCAATACATTGTTTGATTTTTTTGACTGCTGTTTCCACAGGTGTTGATTGTGGATTCAAGCAAAATAAAATCCTTGACTACTTCAATATATTTTTCAATGTATCATGATGTTGCTCACTGCTGCAGCTGTGAGGATTTTTGTTTTATGTTGAGATGTAATCCATACTGAAAGCTATAGTCTTTGATTTTCATCAGTAAGTGCTTCAAGTTCTCTTCTTTAGCAAGCAAGTTATGTCATCTCCATATAACAGGTTATTGATGAATTTTCCTCCAGTTCTGATGCTATATTTTTCTTATAGTCCATCTTCTTGGCCTATTTGCTTAGTGTACAGATTGAATAAATATGAAAGAATATATAACCTTAACTGAGTGGTTTAAAATGAAGAAAAATGTGCATCATGGTTGTATCCTTTCACCACATTTAGTCAATCAGTATGTTAACCAAGTAATCCAAGAAGCTGGACTAGAGTGAGTATACTTAGAAAGAAAAGAGGGTAAGAGTTTTAGTTTCCTATTGCTGCTGCAACAAATTATCACAATCTTGGTGATTTAAAACAACACATGTTAATTATTTTACATTTCTGGTGGTCAGAAGTCCAAAATGGGCCTTACGAGGCTAAAATCAAGTTGTTCGGAAAACTGCATTCCTTCTGGAGGATCCAGAGGAGAATTTGGTCCTTGCCTTTTATAGCCTCTAGAGGCTGCCCACATTCCTTTACTCATAACCTCCTTCCAGCAATGGCATCACTCCAACCTGTTTTTCTGTCATTCAGTCTCCTTCTTTGTCTCCAACCCTCCAGCCTCCCTTTTTCACTTATAAGGACCCCTGTGGTTACATTGGGCCCACTTGAGTAATCTAGGATCATCTTTCCATCTCAAGATCCTTAACTTAATCACATCTGCAAAGTCCCTTTTGCCATGGAAGGTCACATTCACAAATTCCAGGGATTAGAATGTGGGCATCTTTGGGGGCCATCATTCTGCCCCTGGAATAAGCCCTGGAGAATACCACTACTTATGGAACAGATAAACGTTGAAATAAGATAAAGAACTAAAGACAGAGATGGCTTCCAGGCAGTTAGTTACCAGTGACGTTTTCAATTTCAGCAGGATCTTAGCTCTAGTTAAACTTGCTATGCTGAATAGTGAGTTTTGACTTTTTATCCCTCTCTTCCTGCCTTTGATCTACTTTACCAACTCAAGATTATGAAGCTATTTCTGGTGGAATAAAACCCCTACAGGCTGCACCCACCAAACCCATTGCTATTGAGTCAATTTCAACTCATAGCAATACTATAGGACAGGGTAGAACTGCCCCATAGAGTTTCCAAGGCTGTACATCTTTATGGGAGAATCTGCACAGGGATATACATAAGCAAGAAATGCAGCGGCAGGAATAATATAATTATCATTCTGAAATTATTCCTCTTCCAAGAGAAATAACCTCTGCTGAGTAGCTTGTCTCTCTCACTGGAAGGGCTATGTCCCTCTGAGGTTACTCCTGATCAGGGGATAAATCTCGGTTCTGTGTGGGTTCCCAGAAGTCTTTGCAACTCTCTAGCTTGGTCCTTCTTGCCATTAAGAACTCACCTCTCTATCTTTAATCGAAGATTTTATAGCTCCATGGCAAACCCAGGAAAGCTGAGAGTGTCACACTCTTCTGATTCATTATTTAAGTAAGCAGCCTCTCTCAAGAGTTTTCCTGGAAGATAGCTGGCTTCGGAAGTTCTGGGTAATTTATTAGGCTGTTAAGGTGCACTGAATTTTCTGCTTCCTTTGTTCCAAGCAGGAAGTCTGGTCCTAGGAATTTCCTTGACTAAAGGATTTTCTGTCATTTGGGAAAGCATAAATTCAACAATGAGATGATGCTAAGTATCTCAGAGAGTGTCTTAGGCCAAATTCCCCAGGAGACCCTGAGACACAAGGAATCCTTTAGTGATTAACTAAGGCAGAGCTCCCAGAAGAAAATGGTGAACAAGTAAGGGAGGCAAGATGGGGCAGAGGAAAAAGCCGAAAAGGGTATAATATCAGGCAAAGTTGTAGTCTTAGCCTGATCCTGTGGAAAGTTCAAGATAAATTTATACAAACCCATGAGTTTGCTTTCAGTGAAAGGAAGGAAACTGGCTTTCCTAATGACACAATTGTGGGTTAGTAGCTAAGCGTGATACTGGGAAGATGTGTGCTCCTATGTACTTCCAGCTCAGTGTACCTGGAAGGTACAGTCAGCACAGAATAGTGTCTGGCACATAGAAGGTACTCCATAAATATTTGTAAAATAAAATTAATATTAGATAGTTATTGTCCTTTTTACTGTTGTTGTCTCAACATTAAATAAGATGTGTGGTATGTAAAGCATCCAGTTCAGTGCCTGGCCCATCCAGGCCATCTGAGAAGCTGTGCTCCCTCCCTCCCTCTCTTCATGTGTGAAAGTGAACATGTTCACTAAAGGTATGACCACAGCATAATCAAAATACAAGTGGTTTGTTTTCGAGAAACTATATAAAGTAGGTCTCCAAAACCATCACCAATATTTTTACTATCTTTTTTTTCTCTGCAGATCAACATACATGTGACAATGAAGGGAATGGATACAAAATACGGCAACCTGCACTGGCCTAAAAAAGATGAGAACATGTGAAAGAAAAACAAAATGAATGAACAGAGAGACCTGGTGTAGTACCTAAGGCATTTGACTGCTAACCAGAAGGCTGGCAGCTCAAACCCAGCAGCCACGCCTCGGAAAGAAGGTTGAGCAATCTACTTCCGTAGTGATACTGCCTTGGAAACCCAAGCAGGGGTCGTTATGAGTTCGATTTGACTTGATGGCAGTGGGGGAAAAAATTTATAATTTAGACCCGAGACTCAACTATTGATTGCCAATTGCCCTGGAAATAAAGTCCAGCCCTGAAATTAGACAGAACTGAGTTCAAAAAATATTCATCTCTAGAATTTACTAGAATGGCCTTGAATGTGATTTAACTGCTCTAGTCTCCAGTTTCCTCATATGTAAAATGGAGATAATAGTAGTATCCTCCACTTAGGGTTCTTCAGAGGAATGAATGACTTAGTGCATAAAGAAATGTTTTCACCGTCTCTCACAAACAGCACTCAATCATTATTATTATTGTTATTTGGTTTTTAGTTCCTCTGCCCAATTCATTTATTCATTCACTCAGTTAATACTTATTGAGTGGTGACTCAATGCTACATTCGAGAGTAGGTTCTGGACATGCAATAGAAAACAAAGCAAGTACTTAACAGACTAGGATGGCTCACAGATAACCAACACTGTTGTTGTTGTTGTTATGTGCCATGGAGTTGGACCCAACTCATAGAGACCCCTCCTTGGGTTTCCGAGGCAGTATCACTACGGAAGTAGATTGCCCCATCTTCCTTCCGAGGAAACCAACACTAGTAGTAATAAAATATTTGTTGACCATTTATTATAGACTAGCTTCTATTCCAAATGCTCTACATGTATTAACTCATTTAATATTCTCACAACTCTATGTTGGTCCTTTTGTCACCCCTGCTAGGTATCTCAGAATTAGAGAGCTTAAACTACTTGCAAGGAGCCCTGATACAGCAATGGTTTAGCACTCAGCTGCTAACCAAAAGTCAGCAATTATAACCCACCCAGTGGTTCTGTGAGAGAAAAGACCTGGAGATCTGTTCCCGTAAAGATTATAACCTAGGAAACACTAAATGGCACTTCTGTTCTGTCATATAAGGTCCATATGAGTCGGAATTGACTTGATAGCACACAACAACAACAACAAACTATTTGCACAAAGTCACACTGCCACATGGCATAACTAGGATTTGACAGCAAGCACTCCGGGTCTTGGGCTTCTCTGTATAATCTTACACAGGCGTATGATGCCTCTATGTCCAGGACTTCAGCAGGGTATTATGTTAACCTCCAGTACGAGAAATGAGGTTGCTGAGTAGTCTCTAAGCCTGAGGTTCAAGAATAACATTCAGCATTCAACATACCCAGCATATTTTGAGGACGTTGGAGCAATGAAAAAATCTTCTCCTACCAGACCAAAGTTGTGACAAATCTGATTGAATGTTGGAAACTACATGAATGCTTGTGATTTGCCCAGGATGAATGGCTCTGCTTGTCTTCATTTCAAAAAGCATCACTTCCTGCCTGTGACGCAGCCCTAGAGAATGCATATTTGTTCTCCAGAAAATCAGCAAAAACTAATTTCCAATATATTTCCAGCAGTCCTCCAACCTGCAAACCCATCCAAATGAAAATAAATTCCACCTTTTGTGAAGGTGATTTTTTTTTTAATTGTGAGCTATAGACTGATGTTTCATTTCAACTCCCCAACCACTGAGGCTATTTATCTTGCTAAGTGTAAACATTAATATATCTGAAGAGGATATATGGAAAGAAATATCCAGGCAATTACAAGTAACAGCCAATAAAAATAATAAATTTTTAATAAATTGAAGGAACTACTAATTAAAAAAAAGCTGAGGAGTGAAAAGATCAAGATATATGTGTGTATATAAAATATATATGTGTGTATGTATATGAAACATATACATAAAGAGAGAATATACACATATATATAAATAGAAATTATTACTTAGAAATAACTACTTCTCAATTCTTATTAGGCTAGAGGACCAGTCTACCCTCCCCCACAGCTTGCTTCTCTCTTTCCAGCCCTTTCTGCTAAAACCTAGAAATTTGGGCAGGTGATGAGATAAGAAGATATAACACTTGGATTTGCAGTGAGAATTGTGCAACTAGGGGCTGACAATGTGTTATCAAGAAGGAAGAATGTCACTCTAGGATATCTGAGGAACAAGAAATGATGAGACAAAATCAAAATTAAACTTGATATTTATACCCCCTGAAATGCCCAGCAGAGACTGAACTAGAGATAGGCCTTCTATTTTTTTTTAAATTAACTGTTTTAAATTGAGAGAAAAATGTTTCTCTCAACATTTCCTAGGTTCTGATATAAGCCAACCCTATGCATAAAAACAGCCCCTATATTAAACAGCCCCTATATCATAAGGAAGGAATTCTGGTAGTGTAGTGCCTAAGGCACTTGCCTGCTAACCAGAATGCTGGCGGTTCAAACCCACCAGTCACTCCTCGGAAGGAAGGTTGGGCAATCTACTTCTGTAATGATACTGCCTCGGAAATCCAAGGAGGGGTCGCTATGAGTCGGGTCCGACTCGACGGCACATAACAACAACAGCAACATATTACAAGGAAGTTGAAATAATTTAATAAATTGCTATGTGTAAAATCCCTAAAAGGAGCTCTGGTAGCATAGTGGTAAGGCACTTGACTACTAACCAGAAGGCTGGTGGTTCAAACCCACCAGCCACTCCTTTGAAGGAAGACTGGGCCATCTACTTCCATAGTGATGCTGCCTGGGAAATCTAAGGAGGGGTTGCTGTGAGTCGGAGTCAACTCGAAGGCACTGAGTTTGGTTTATTTATTTATTTATTTTTAAACCCCTAAAGGAGTGCCTGGCACCTAGAGAGAGAGAGAACTGCTGAATCGACTCTGACCCACAGTGACCTTAAGTACAATAGAAGTAAACTTTGTCTGGTCCTGTGCTATCTCATGATCATCAGCATGTTTGAGTCCATTGTTGCAGCTATTGTGCCAATGTATCTCACCGAGGGTCTCCCTTGTCCTCTGTTTTACCAAACATGATGCTCTCCTCTAGCTATTGATCATTTCTGATGCCATGTCCAAAGCAAGCAAGTCAGGCAATGTTTTGTTGTGATACCAAAGATTTTCATTGGCTCAATTTTGGAAATATATCACCAGGCTTGTCTTCCTAGTCTGTCTTAGTCTGTAAGTGTTCCTAAAATCTGTCCACTGTGGGTGACCCTGCTAGTTTTGAAATACCTGTACCATAGCTTCAAGCATCACAGCAACATGTAAGCCACCATAGTATGACAAACTGACACACACACAAAGGTGGACCTGACACCTGGTGAATGCTATAAGCGAGGCAGAAATTATTTGAGGGTATTAAATAAGAGGGCAGCACAGAAGGATTTGCATTTTAATAAAATCCTCAGGCTGTGGATGAATGACAGAGGATGGACTGGAAGGATAGAAATGAAGTAGCATACATCCAGTGGGAAGCTGTTACAGGAATCCAGGAGAAGGAAGATGGTAGCCCGGACTAGATGGCTGCATTGGAGAGAGAGAAGAGGAGAGAAATTCTGATGAATTTAAGAGGTAGAATGAACAGATCATGGCAATACATTAGCTATGAGCACAGAAGGAAATGGAGAAGTCTTGGGCAACACTCAAGTTGTCTGGGCAGCTGAAAGGAATGTGGTGCTATTTACTAAGATAGAGAACATCAAAAAGAGCACTGGTTGGAAAATTCAGCCATTTATGCCCCCATCCCCTTCAACTATTTTTCACGCCACACAGTTTCTATGTGGTTTCTGAATAAAGGATCAGAGTCTGGTCTCTAAAATCAGAGAGCCCGGTTTCAAATTATGGCTATGCTGAAGATGAAGGAGTAGCAGACAAACTACACAGACCCTTTACAACAAAGAAACAAGAAAGCAACTGAAACAAATACAGATGATAACCCTGGAACCCTGAGCTTGGAAGGGAAGGATAAAAAAGTGGATTAAATACTAGCCAGTACTGAAGAGCTCTGGTGGCATAGTGCCAAAAGCATTTGACTGCTAACCAGAAAGCTGGCAGTTCAAACCCACCAGCCACTCCTTGAAAGGAAGACTGGACAATCTACTTCTGTAGAGATACTGGCACCAAAACCCAGAGAAGGGTCGACAATGAGTGGAATCCAATCTACCGCAGTCAGTTTGGTTTTTGGTTTTAGAAGAACCTGAATGAAAACAACGAATAAGCAGACAAAGGGAGCTGCGGACCTTCAGTTAGCCTCAGGGTGTGGCCATTTTGAATGTTTGCAAGAAGCTTTCCCATTTGAGCAACAACCTAAGAATCAGCTCTGCTTGAGGAGGACTGCACAGCACTTCACTGGTAGATGACAACTAGAAAGGTGCGATATTCCCCTTGTTCCCCTTGTACTCTACACCCTCTCAGTGAGAAGGTGCGGCCAACACCCACTCCCCACTCCTTTCTGGGCTAGCAGGAACTCTATCCAGGTCTGGGCGTCGTGCCACCAGCTGCCTTCTGGGCAGGCAAGCACTGGTCCCAGCACTAGCCGTCCTGTTCCTAGCCACATTTTCGGCCACTAGGAACTTTCTGAGACTAGGTAGCCTACACCCAGCTGTTTTTTCTGTTTTGTTTTGTTTTTTTAATTTCCTGGGAACGGGACCCTGCACGCAGTTACCTTTTGAGACAGCGGGAATTATATCTGGGACTAGACTCCGTACCCACAGCTGTTTTTTGAGCCGGCTGGAAATCACTCTGGAACCTACCTGTTTCCAATCACATTTCGGGCTGGTAAGTTTTTCTGGGTCCAGGAGCCTTCGCCAGCCAACTTCTGGGTAGGTAGGAACTTATCTGAGATCAGTAGCCTTGCCCCAAGTTCCCTTCTGGGTAGGCCAGAAGAAGTAGAAGGGCCAGGTGCCTTACTTCCTGTTGCCTGCCTGGCTAGAAAAGAAACAGCTGCGTATGCTGCCCCACTGCCTGCATGCCTGCCCACCCTCACCCCCCATTTTGTTTTTATTTTCAAATTATTCTTCCATTTCTTTCTTTCCTTCTTTCCTTCCTTCTTTCTTTCTTTCTTGTTTTTCCTACCTTTTCTTGGTTCCCTTCTTTTTTCTTTCTTTTCGTTTTTCCCATCCCTTTTTCATTTTTATGCCTTTTTTTCCCCTTTTCATCTGTTGCTTTTGTTGCTGTTTGTGTTTTTTTGTTCTCTTGTTTTTATATTTTTGTTGTTGCTTTTTTGTCCAACTAGATGGGAGAGAGCAATGTGCCCACACAACCCAACTGCACTCTTACCTCCCACCGCCCCACCCATTGGGCAAGGGCCACCACCTGCTTCTGCACCAAATGATAAACAATGGCCCATACCAACCCTACTTGCCCTCAGCTGCTGTACATGAACAGCTAACAGAAAGAGCTCTGCACACGTGCTTATCCTCTGTCACACTCACCAGGTGCATAAGTGCTGCCAAACTAGCGAACAGAGTGGCACACCAGCTAACTTTGACATATCAAAACAAAATAAAGCAAATCATGGCTATGCTATCCCTAGCTCTGGTTCTTTCCATAAGTTAGTAAATATCTCTGTTGTTCAGTTTCCTCATCTGTGAAATGAGGATGCTAATAATCTAACTCATGGAGTTATGGGAATTTAATGTAAGGCACTTAAGCAAGGAGTCTAGCACACTGAAATGTTCAGTATAAGCTAGTCCTTGATATGGTTACATTATTATTACCAAAACAATATGCATAATGAAAATCTGAGTTAGTATCCTTTGAATGGACTCAGTTGCTCTAAGTCCCTCTTAAATTAATCGGCCTATGACAGACTATAATACTATAGGGTAAAGACCAATGTTTCAGGCTTTTCAGTGAACATACCATTCCCACTTCATAGCCTTTGGTATTCCCTCTTACTGGAACATTTCTTCCCTCCCCCTTCACCCTTCACATCTCAGTTTAAATGTAACTTCCTGAGGGAAGCCCACCCTGAATCCTCCCAGCCCCACACTCAGTGAAGAAACTTTGTTCTGACATTATAGTACCTTGGGCTTTTTCTTTGTCTCATTGTCACACATGTAGTTAAATACATATTTGTATAACCATTTAATGTCCGTCTCCCCAAACCAGACAGGAACCACGATGATATCCTCAATATCTGCTCTAGGACTTGGCACATAGTAATTATTTAGGACTCTGTAAATAATTGTTGAATGAAAAATAGAATTTAAAGTATTGTTTCCAACCTACTTGGGATGTTTCGCTCCCTCTCAAACACACAGACCTCTATTTTGTCTTATCATTTCGTGGCTGTTATCTGAATGAAGAAATGAGGCCTCTGACCCTTAAAATACACTTTTCTCTCAATTTTAGGCTCTCAGATTCCTCTGCCATACAATCAATCAATCATTCAGACCACAGGTTAAAGTTCTAGCACTACCTTTTACCAGCTGTGTGACCTTAGGAAAGCAATTTTACCTCTCTGAGCTTCAATGTCATCTGTAAAGTGGGGATAATGATGATTCCCACCTCAGAGGAGTTGTGAAGATTAAATGAGAGCGATGTGTAAAGTGTTTAGCATAGCCCTGCTCCAGATGAGTTAACTATTATTAATATTAATATGATTATCTTTATTTTCAAGTCTACGTTGTACTTTCAGTTCCTTGCTTTTTAAAAATTGTGATAAATAAATATATAACAAAAAATTTGCTATTTCACTCTCATATTCTCCAGCTGTTTTAAACACTGAGTACTAACAAATGTCTAGAGACTGTATTGGTAAGAAAAACATTTTTGCCTGAGTTTCATATGATCCTTCAGGTCAGGTAAAAAGCCAAGGTGGAAAAGGAGGATTATTGCCATGGGACACATTAATTAGACTATTCTCACCACCTTGTTCCAAAAGTTAGTGGAATTTTGAGGTTTTTATCACAGGGAACAAAGCAAACAAAACAGTGAAGAGGGAGTACTGATAAGTGAGGATGAGACTAATTCTGTCAAATCACAATAGACCATGGTTCCATTTCTGGACCATTTGTAGCAGAGGATGTTGATGCCCCACCCAGATGTCTTACACCCAGCTTCTGCAGTTACTGCCTTTTTTTTTAAAAAAAAAAACAAACTTATTGTGGTTTGGGTGAAAGTTTACAGAGCAAATTGGTTTTCCGTTCAGCAATTCACACACATTTTGTTTCATGCTATTGACTGCAATCCCCACAATATGACAGCATTCATCCCACTTCCTCCCTGTGTTTCTTGTTTCCATTCATGCTTCTTTCCTGTCCATTCTTGTCATCTACACTTTATTTCTGGGCAAATGTTGTCCTTTTGATTGTGTATTGTTGATTGTTCTAAGGAGTACATACCTGCCTGGTATTATAAGAAGGGTCACTAAGAGTTGGATCCGACTCTACGGCAGTGTACTACTACTAGGTCTGTCTATTTGGCTGAAAATTGAGCCACAGGGGTGAGTTCAGTTCCAGGCTTGAAGGGTGACCAGGACCACAGTTGTGCGGCTGCCGCCAGTCTCTCTCAGTCCAGTAAGCTTGGTCTTTCTTATAATTGTGAGTTTTGTTCCATATTTTTCTCCCAATCTCTCCAGGACCTCCTATTGTGTTCCCTTTCACAATAGTCAGCAGTGATAGTCAGGCATCATCTAGTTCTTCTGATCTTAGAGTCATGGAGGCTGGGGTTCACATGGTCCTTTGGGCTAATTGTTTACATGCGTCTTTGATTTTCTCCACTCTTCCTTGCTCCAGACAGGGAGAGACCAATAGTTGTACCTTGGATGGCTACTCACAAGTTTTAAAGACCACAGTTGCTATTCACTAAAGTAGGTTATAAAACATTGTCTTTGTGGGCTATGTTATACGAATTGACTTTGATGTTCCTAAGAAGGAAGATGGGGCAGTCTACTTCTGTAGTGATACTGCCTAGGAAGCCCAAGGAGGGATCACTATGAGTCGGGTCTGACTCGACAGCACATAACAACAACAACAACAACAACAATAACAACAACAACAACAACAACAAAGACTATGGTCTTGAACCCCCATGCCCAGCAACTCATTCCCTTTAAGTTTTTGGTTATGGCTAAGTTTTTGTAACTTTGCCCCCTCGATTCTATACTGTATACTTTGATATATTTCAAGCCCTTATAGGTACATATATAGAAATATCCATTGTCAACCCTATATATATTTGTAGGTATAATCCCATTCACTTTCCCACATCTGTTTAGCTTGCATATGTATCTATGTATGTTATTGGCTCTTGACTGTTCCTACCTGTGCTTATCTCCAGAGCTTGCTCATGACTGATCAATTGCCTAATCTAAATATGCCTGGGAATTGTGACCCTCTACTCCCAAGGATAGCCTGTGGCCAATGACTGACTAATATAGGGGTATCAAAGCCTAGGCCTCTTGCCTCTGGGTGAGATAACTTCTGTGGTGCAATTCACACTTCAGAGCTGCTCCTGGGATCAGCACATCGCTACTTACCTATTTTTCCCTTCCTTATCCTTTCCTCCCCCTCTTACTGGTATTTCCTATGCGTACCCTCTCAATAAATCACTTGCATAAGAATCCTTACCTTAGGCTATGCTTTTAAGAAGCTAAAATTAAGATCTGTGCCCCTGTTGTTGTTGTTATGTGCCATAGAGTTGGACCCGACTCATAGCGACCCCTCCTTGGGTTTCTGAGGCAGTATCACTACAGAAGTAGATCGCTCCATCTTCCTTCCAACGAGTGGCTGGTGGGTTTGAACTGCCAGCCTTCTGGTTAGCAGTCAAATGCCTTAGGCACTATGCTACCGTGCCCCTAAGAAGTCAAAATAGTTGCTATAGGGTTAATGGAGGTCATTGTAAAAAGGACTTGAATCATACTGCCTGAGGATAAAGAACCAAAGTATAGGGAAAAAAAGGGTTATTTTAATTAATCAATCAACATCATCACTACTCCTTTACTGTGCAGTTGGCAAAATGCTTCCACATTCCTAAGGGAGGTAATTATCATCCTTCCCTTTTTTGAAATGGATAAACTCAAAAAGAATACTCACCATATTGATACTCAGTTAACATTTGATGGCTGTTGTTTGAATCAATTGTTTAAACCCCATGGCAATACTGTTTGTTTGCTTACTCAACACCCAACCCAACCATCTTCTCCTGCCTTCCTCTAATCTAGAGGCTAGAAAGTAGAGTGCACGCTTGCCCAGATTCCTCAGGATTGTCGTTGCTGTCCTTGTTAGTTGCCATTGAGTCTACTCATGGCAACTATGTGTATGCAGAGTAGAACTGCTCTATAGATTTCTTGGTTCTAATCTTTACAGAAGCAGATCAACAGGCTTGTCTTCCAAGGTGTCTGGGTGAGTTCGAACTGCTAACCTTTGGGCTAGTAGTTAAATAAGCACTAACAGTTTGAACCACCTGTTGTTGTTATGTGCCATCGAGTCAGATATGACTTATAGCGACCCCTCCTTGGGTTTCCCAGGCGATATCACTAGGGAAGTAGATTGCCCAGCCTTCTTTCTGAGGAGTGGCTGGTGGGTTTGAACCACTAGCCTTCTGGTTAGCAGTCAAGTGCCTTAGGCATTATGCTACCAGAGCTCCTGAGCACCACCTAGGGACTTCATAATCCTTAGGACTGTTGTTGTAGATTCTGATTCATTGCAACCTCATGTGACAGAGTAGAACTGCTCCACAGAGTTGCCTTAGCTGTAATCTTATAGGTCACCAGGTCTTTTCTCCCACAGAGCAGTTGGTGGGTTTGAACCTCCAACTTTTGGTTAGCAACCAAATGCTTAACATTAGCAACCAAATGCTTAACCATTGTGCCACCATGGCACTTTTCCTTAAGACTAGTGGTGTCCATATGCTATATCTGGCCAATGAAATGAAAACTTCTTTAGGGCTTTGTTCTAGAATAAAAAGGTGAAGTCGTAAGACAAAATGTACTACTAGTTTCTGCCTGGAGCATGTACATGAGGCTGCACATGAAGCAGGACTTGGGATGATAAGGACAATGAGAAACAAAGACAACTATGGGAGATGATGGAACAGAACAAGACAAAGAGCCAGGAACACTGATGCACAATCTGTGGACTGTCTACACCTGTTACAGACAACCAAACATGCATAGTAACTCAGAGTTTGATGCAGGTTTAGAGAAACTTGGAAATTTTGCACATGGCTGAAAGAGACGTTCAAGTGTTGCTTAAAATGTTAGAAAGGGAAGTGCATGGGGGAAAAAAAGTGAGTAAAATCACAAATGTATTCAGCTTGGCAAAGAGAAAGGTCATGGAAGATCTTGATAAAGTTTTTCTCTTTTCCAGTTATGTAGCACCTAACTCCAACCCTCCAAAAAATCAGAAGCCTTTATGCATCTGGATGCAAATGCTTTCATTTTTACTGAATATAGCACAAACATTATTTTGTAGTTTATATTATCAAACAAATGTTAATTAATAAATAGCAGCCCTATAAGATATGCCCTATTATTATCTCCTCTTTATGGATCAAGAAATCAAGGCTCTGAAACTATGCTGTCCAGATGGTAGCTACTAGCCATGTAACTATTTCAACCTCTATTTAAATTAATTAAAATAAAACAAAATTGAAAATACAGTTCCTCAGTCACACTAGCCACATTCTAAATGCCCCTTATTCACATGTGGCTAGTGGCCATCATATTGGGCAGCACAGATTTAGATATTTTCTTCATCATAGAAAGTTCTGTTGAACCAGGCTGCTTTAAGAAGTAAAGTAACTTACCCAAGTTCCTATGACTAATAAGGATTTGGGCTTATAGCCCAGGCTATACCTCATATAGTATTGCTGGTGTAACAGATTACCAAACATAATGGTTTAAAGAAGCATACATTTATCATCTTACAGTTTTAGAGGTCAGATGTCCTTTCAAAGGAATCCCATTGGGTTGAAAACAAGGTGTTGGCAGAGCAGTGTTCTTTTATGGAAGCTCTACCCTGGTAGCTTAGCTGCTAACTTAATGTTCAGTGATTCAAACCTACCAGCTGATCCATGGGAGAAAGATGTCACAGTCTGCTTCCATAAAAATTTACGGCCCTAGAAACCCTATGGGGCAGTTCTACCTGTAAGGTTGCTATTTATTAGTTGGAGTCATGGCAGTGGAGTTGGGTTAGGAAAGAAGCTATTTCCTTGTCTTTTCAAGTGTCTAGAGATTGTGTGCATTTCCTATGGCTCATGGTCCCTTTCCGCCATCTTCAAAGCCAACAATCCAGGCTGACTTGTACCCACTGCCATCTCCCCTCCATTTTCTGCCTCCTTCTTTCACTTATAAGGACCCTTGTGATTACATTGGGCCCACATGGAAAATGCAGGATAGTCTTTCTCAAGGTCATCTGATTAGCAAGTTAATTCTATTTGCAACTTTATTCTCCTTTTCCATGTAACCTAATATATTTACAGATTCCAGAGTAAGACCTGGTTATCTTTGGACAGCCATTATTCTCTTACAGCATTCAAGTCCCTCCATAATCTGACTCCCACCTGTTTTTCAACCTTCTTTCCCTTGAACCCTCTTTATATTCCTTGCACTCCAACAAAACAAATGCTCACTGTCCCCCATACATGCCATTCATATTTATTCTAACAAACAGGATTAGAGTATTTGCAATGCATCCAACTTTTACTTAGTTCTGGGGATACAGGGATGATTTAAAGCAAATCTTTAACTAGGGGTCATATTCTCCAGGCCTTTGTTTCAGATGTTCCCTCCTCCAGAAAATTTCACGTCACACATTCAGCCCAATTTAAACATGCCTAAACACAACCTAGGAGCTCTGGTGATGTAGTGCCTATGGCATTTGACTGCTAACCAGAAGGTTGTTGGTTCAAACCCACCAGCCACTCTGCTGAAGGAAGATGGGGCAATCTACTTCTGTAACGATTTACTGCCTTGGAAAAACAATGGGGGTCGCTGTGAGTTGGAATTGACTCAGGTGGCACTGAGTTTTGTTTTGGTTTGGAAGTGCAACTTACTCTAAAAACTCTGTTCAAGTACCACCTCATCCATGGCACAATATCAGAGATCACTGCAGATACAAGATGTGGCAACAGTGGCAGAGCATTTGGCTGCATCTGCCAAGATGTTCTCAGTCACATCTAGGTACCCATTTTGGTGATTCCAAGATCAGGATACATACATACATACCATAGCATGTAGATCCCAGCGTGGCCTTTGAGGTCAGAAGGCCTCATAAGAATAGCTTTACCTTCTAAGAACAAAACGTACTTCTCCTCTTCTGTAAAAAAGGGTGTAAAAAAAAACCCCTGCCATCAAGTTGACTCCAACTAATAGCAACCCTTATTGGGTTTCCACGGCTGTAAATCTTTACGGAAGTAGATTGCCTCATCTTCCTTCTGAAGAGCAGCTGGTGGGTTTGAAAAGCTGACCTTCTGGTTAGCAAGTGTTAGGAAAGAGAGGCAAAGGCAAATGAGAATATTAAAATATGTGTTTCACTTCGTATATTTCATTCATTTTAGTCTTCTGCCTGAAATGGAAATTACCAATATTCCTGATCCTTCCATTTTACCCATTTGCTTCTCAGGAGCTTTGTTGGGTGGCTGTGTAGAGCATTCAGCAAAAGGTTATAAATGTCTAGTGTCACACAATGACAAGGATGCTGTGATAGTGAAAAATTAGCTGAAACTCAAAAGAAACCTGGGACCCTTCAGAGAGGACAAATGGAAAATAAAGCCACATTTTCCAGTGTGATTTATATAGAGTCATTTATGACAAGGCATTTCAGGGCAAATAAGCCACAGCATAAGTGCATTTCTCCTGGGAAATTCAATCATCAAGGAGGAAAGGTAGTTTTTGTACAGAAAGTCTCCTATAAGTAAGCCAATACACAATACTTCTTCATCTATGCTCAAACTAAGAATAAGGATCACCTGCAATACTAACCAAACCCGTGGCTGTTGAGTCAATTCCAACTCATAGCAACCCTAGAGGACAGAACTGCCCCATAGAGTTTCCAAGGCTATAATCTTTACAGAAGCAGATCACCATATCTTTCTGCAGCGAAATAGCTGGTGGCTTCAAACTGCCAACATTTCAGTTAGTAGCTTCATGCTTAACCATTGTGCCACAAAGGCTCCTTCCTACAGCACTAACCAAAAAAAAAAAAAAGGAAAAAAAAAGAAAACGCACTGCCATTGAGTCAATCCTGAGTCATAGTGACCCCCATTGGTTTCCCAAGGCTGTAGTTCTTTATGGAAGTAGATCGCCTCATCTTCCTCATGTGGAGCAGCTGGTGGGTTCGAACCACTGAGCTTTGGGTTAGCAGCCACATGCTTTACCACCACACCAGAGCTTCTTTTCCACAATACTAAAGAGGGAAAAATAATTTTTAGCTTTCTGAATGTACTGAGAGACTACATAGTAGATACAAAGTCATGTGTTTTGGTGCTGTAATAATGACTTAAAGGGTTTTGAGGGTGATTTTGATTCTACACAATTTTTGCTTTATGTGCTGACTTTAAACACTAACTCCCACACAAGATGTACTTCTTGTGCCTCCAGACTCACGCATCATTTATATTATATGAGTCTTTTTTGAAAAGCTCTCTGATTCTAATCGAAAGTTGTCTTACTAAATACGACTGTTCATGTTTGCTTTTAAACAACTCACTCCGTGGGTTAATGTACAGGAACTTTTCCCAGCCTCATTTCAGCTGGTTTCAATGTTGTATGCCCTGGCCCCAAAGAGCTTAGGGTCAGATGGGCTTTGAAGTTTAATTATTAAAGCAGCAATTATAAAACTGACAAGAGTGAAATTGAAAATGAATCCAGCAGCTGATGGTGGGGTGAGTTTGGCAGGGACTGTAATGACAGAAAACTGCAGATACAACCAAGCAATTAGACCAGGGGTTTATATAACCAAATGAGAAGTAACATAGTATGCTTTAGGAAATAACAAAATATACTTTTCTCTTTGTCATTTCTACCTACCTACTTAAAAAAAAAAAAAAAAAACAGATAAAATTCTAAAACTTTGGCCTTTGGGAGTGAGAGAATGGCGCTAGAAGTAAGGAGATTTCAAGTCCTGACTTAATCTGTCAGCTCACGAGCTGGCAAGTGACTTCACAATCCTGAGCCTCATTTTCCTATCTGAAAAGACAAGAGGGTTTCCCAAAGTATGGCCCATGGAACACCATCCGTAAAAAGTATTCTGTGTGTAAAAACCTCTATAGTCAAGTAAGTTTGGCCTTGCAAGTTCATCTTGGCAAATTCCCCTCTTAGAAAATCGACAATGCACTTTAGCATGTTAAAGGTCCTAAAAAGTCCGGCAGTAAAGAAACTGTTTAAATTCAGTATTTCTCAAGCATTTTGGAGTATAGATACCTTTTTTAATGAAATATCATTTAAAGTATGTTCCAAAGAATGCATATTGAGAACCCTGAACTACTTCATTACAATTTTGTGGAAATAAAGGCCATAGCTCTCTGTTTACTACTGTACCTGATATAGAATAAACAAGGGGTTGGCAAGCTATGACCCACATGCCAAATCCAGGTTACAAGCTAAAAATGCTTTCTACATTTTTAAATGGTGGTGGTGGGGGGAAAGACTTAATTTTTTGGCACATAAAAAATATATGAAATACAAATTTGAATGTCCATAAATAAATTTTTTGGAACATATCCATTCTCATTTGTTTATGTTTTGTCTCTGGCTGTTTTCAAACTATAAAGGCAGAGTTGAATGTTGTTGTTGTTGTTATGTGCCATCAAGTCGGACCCGACTCAAAGCGACCCTTCCTTGGGTTTCCGAGGTGGTATCACTACGGAAGTAGATTGCCCAGCCTTCCTTCCAAGTAGTGGCTGGTGGGTTTGAATGGTCTCAAAAATCTTATAGCCCCCAAAGCCTACACTGTATTATCTGCCTGCTTATAAGTTTGTGTGTCCTTATGATTCACTATTGTTAATGCTTTCCATATCAAAATTGAAAGTTGCCTCATTTTCTGGGGAGTAGGTCAAGGTTATAATTGGTTCCAGAATGAGGTCTTCCTTTTCCTAATTGCTCTTAATTATCGTGTTTCTGCTGGTCTCAGCTGTATCTCAGTTGAGAAAGGGCTTGAGCTGAGCCACTACTCTAATTCCAGGTCTTCTACCCACACCACAGGTTTTACCTAGTTTTTTTTTTTTTTTTTTCCCGTGGGAATTATAGTTATGCTCAGGTGGCTATGTCAGGAAAGAGCAAAAATGAAGAGGAAAGGAATTGAAGTTTGGGTAGCATTGGCTGGGATTGTCAAGGTTTGCAAAGGCATTGCTCGTTTTTGTTGGGGAAAGGGAGGGAGGAACATGGGCAAGAAAAGACAAGACAAGAAGGGGCACTTTGGACTTATTTGTAGATATTCTGATGTTGTTGAAGTTAGTTGTGGTCAAGTTGGTTCCAACTCATAGCAACCTTATGGATAAACAGAACAAAATGTTGCCTAGTTGTGTGCCATCATCATGATTGTTGCTATCGCTTACGTCCATTGCTTTGGCTAGTCTGTCAGAACATCTGATTGATGTAAGACCATGAATATCAGCTTACTGAGAAAAGACCTGGAATGTGACTACTTGCTGTTCCAATCTAAGTTAAGAAAGCAGTACAGGATGCTGGAGTCAGAAAGAACACAATTCAAATCCTGGCCCTGCTGCTTAATTTCCACGTGACCTTAATCAGCTCTCCTTCTCTTCCTCAAACTTTACAATTCATATTTGCTGGGTTTTTTGCCAGGAATGTCCTTTTCCCACCTGCACACCACCTCACTCTTTATCTAGCTCACACCTCCTCATCATTCAGGAAACACTTCTGACAATACCAGATGCCCCACTCAGTACTTTCATGTTGTTGTTGTTGTTATGTGCCGTCGAGTTGGACCTGACTCATAGCAATCCCTCTTTGGGTTTCTGAGGCGGTATCACTATGGAAGTAGATTGCCCAACCTTCCTTCTGAGGAGTGGCTGGTGGGTTTGAACCACCAGCCTTCTGGTTAGCAGTCAAGTGCCTTAGACACTATGCTACCAGAGCTCCTACTGTTGTTGTTGTTGTTTTGCCGTCGAGTCAGCCCTGACTCATAGCGACCCCTCCTTGGGTTTCCGAGGCAGTATCACTACGGAAGTAGGATTGCCCAACCTTCCTTCCAAGGAGTGGCTAGTGGGTTTGAACCACCAGCCTTCTGGTGAGCAGTCAAGTGCCTTAGGCACTATGCTACCAGAGCTCCCAGAGCTCCTACTAGCTAGTACCCTCTAATTCTTCATAGCCTTCACACAATTGTAACTACAGGATTGTTTGTCTACATTTAATTTATTGTCTATCTCCCTTTTAAATCAGTACTGCCGAACAGAACTATACTTCAAGTATATATGTTAGAACTATATATATAATGTTAAATGTTCTAGCAGACACATGTAAAAAAATGAAAAACAGGTGAAATTAATTTTAATATATTTTATTTAACCCAATATCCAAAATGTTACTATTTGCACTGGTGGCACATATGGTTATATGCTTAGCTGCTAAGTGAAAGGTTGGCAGTTTGAACCACAGGTTTTACCTGGTGGCTCTGAAGGAGAAAGATCTGATTATCAGCTCCTATAAAGAATCCTACAGACCATTCATCTCTGTCACATGGGGTCAAAAATCAACTTTACAGCATCTAATCCAGTGTGGATTTTCCATGTGCGCTACATCTCAATTCAGACCAGCCACATTTCAATGCTTAATGGCCATATATGGCTATAGGCTACCACAGCAAACAGTGAAGCTTTAGACTATAAGCTTCGTGAACTCACAGAAGACACCAGTTTCACTGCTGTATCCTCAGCACCAGACTACTCTTGGCACAAAGTAAGAGCCAAATAAATATTTGGGTTTTGTTAATTAATGGAAAACCACTATTGTTAGGTTCCATCAAGTCAACTTTGACTCACAGTGACTATGTAGCAAAGTAGAACTGCCCTACAGGGTTTCCTTAGCTGGAAACTTTACTGCAGCAAATCACCAGGTCTTTCTCATGGGGAGCGATAGTATAAGTGTGAACCTCGAACCTTTTGGTTTGCAGCTGAGTGCTTAACCGCTGCCCCACCAGGGATCCTTGGTAAAACCTCTGCTAGGACCCAAATGAGAACTCCCAACTTGAGCTGTCTAGTCCCAGAACCTTCTAGAAACTCATTCTTAGCATCTCTCTAGTCAATCTACCACTCTGCTAGATGCAAACCTGTTCCCTAAAGATCTGCTCAAAGCAGCTTTATTAAAAAGCCTTACCTTGAAAGATAGGAAAAGTTTGGTTTGTGAGAAAAGTTTCTTTTCTATTACCTTGTAAATCCTATAGATTGATAGGTATTATGTAAGTGGCATTAACGTGCTATGTGCCCACTAGGGCAGGTGTTATTCTGAAGTTCTCTGTACAGCTATTGTAGTATCAGTGGAGATTTCCTTTAGGAGTCAGCCTTCAATTTCTCTAAGCAAAGCTGTGAAGTGAGTCAGAGTTAGTGCTTCATCCCCAGGCTTGTGGGGCTGTGTGGTGTGTGTATCAGGGAGTAGCAGGGGCATCTGTGGGTGTGTGTGAGACAGCAAGGAACATGGTCGATATATCTCACATCCCTAGCCTTTCTTTACTTCCTCCAACAATTAGATTTTGGTTAGTCAGAGGAAAAATCTTTTTCTCTTCTCCAGAAGTTTTCACTGTATATGAGAGCTTAAAATCAGAGGCACTTGGTGTATGTAAATAGAGCAATCTGAAAGCAGAGCCTTAACTCCACTTTTAAATCTAGACAATCTAGAATCCATGGTGAATTTTAAAGCTGTTTTTTCTAATAGCAGTTCTCTAACCTTGATGCTGACATAACCTTGATGCTGACCATAAATTCTAAAGGAGACAAACTTTTTCTCTGAGGTCTGGCAGGCGTAGGATATCACAATCTATTCCCAAAATGTCTGTCCACGATGGTCAGACAGATGCAATATGTGATAGCTTATTGAGAAAATAGGAGCTCTGGTAGCATAATGCCTAAGGCACTTGACTGCTAACCAGAAGGCTGGAGGTTCAAACCCACCAGCCACTCCTCAGAAGGAAGGTTGGGCAATCTACTTCTGTAGAGATACCACCTCAGAAACCCAAGGAGGGGTCGCTATGAGTTGGGTCCAACTCGACAGCAAATACAACAACAACAAACCTGATAAATCTCCACTTTTAGATATCCTGTCTTTGACTCCCCAGAATGTCTTTCAGCCAATTATGATTTTGTTTCTTTTAGTTCCTGCTCCACCTGTACAAAAATGTTTTCTTTCTCATTGTCCAGTGGAATGGCAGTCTTCACTCTGTGGATTTGGACCTCTTCCTGGTCTGAATCTTCTCTATCCCTCAGTAAACCTTTTTTTTGCTTTTACATTAAACAAATTCAGTGATGTTGCTCAATAACAATTGTAAATGAAAGGACAATGATCACAAAAGAGTAGAAAGCAGATGCAAAAAATATAAATGCATTCTGTATTTGTAAATGAAACACTGTACAAAAATATCAGAAAGTGATCCTATCTTTGTTATAAAAGGCATACTTCATGTATATATATATATGATGTAGAAGATTATATTTCAAAGTATTCATTATAGTTAACACTAGGTGGTAAAATTATGAGGGTTTTTAATTTTCCATACTCTTGGATGATCTATAGTTTGGAATTTACTTCATATGGATTACTGTGTATGAAAAGGCTACAAGTGAAATTTTAAAGTAAATATATGTATACATTCATGTACAATGACAAGTGTTCCAACAATTTTAACTGGCAATATAGTTTTGTAATTTCCAAGGAAACTTATTGTTGCTTAGTCTTTTCAGTAAGTGACTTTGCCCTTCTCAAGCTTAAATTAGTGCCAGGAACAGTAAACTACCCCTTAGGGCTATCAATAACAGAAGGAATACAGCCTCCTCCTGGAGTAAGAAGAAGCCACCACCCCTGTTGGCTACCTGGCAGTAAGAAACCCTTCCCAAGATGTAGGAGTCAGAGGACTGGTCCAGCAGCCTTTTTAGTAATTCAACCTGGTCAAACAGGAAATAGGTGAGTCATTTAAGAAGGTATAAAAAGGGCATCCCAACCTTTCCTCTGTTTTGGTGATGGTTAGTTTAAGAAGCTGTTGTACCCTTTTCTGATTTAAAAAAAAGCTCAGACCAGTGACCTTAGCTCACAAAGAAAGGAGTGTTTCAAAACATGCCAAGGTTTTAGATGTCCTTCCCTGGAGACTGTGAGGCATTGGTAACTCAGTAGGAGAATTCTCACCTTCCATGTGGGAGACCAGGTTTGATTCATAGACAATGCACCTCATGTTCAGGCACCATCAATCTGTCAGTAGAGGCTTGCATGTTGTATTATATAATGCTGAACTGGGCTCAGCAGAACTTCCAAACAAAGAAGGACTAGGAAGAAAGGCCTGGTGTTCTACTTCCACAAATCATCAAGTGACTCTATGGATTACACAGGTCCAAACCCCAGCCAATCATGGAGATGGTGCTGGATCAGGCAGTGTTTTGTTCCATTGTATGTGGGGTTGCTGTGTGTCAGGGGGTAACTCAATGATACAACAACCACAACCTGGAGGCTGCCTACCCAGACAGAACTCAGATGAGAGGGTCTCAACTAGGGTAGGTTTTGCTCCCCAGGGGACATTTGGCAATGTCTGGAGACTTTTTGTGGGGTTGGTTTGTGTTCCTACTTGCATCTAGTGGATAGAGGCCAGGGATGTGGCCAAACATCCTACAATACACAGGACAGTCAGCCACAATAAAGGAATTTCTAGCCCAAAATCTCAATAGAGCTGCAGGTGAAAACTGTCTTAGACAATGAAGAAAATTATCTGGATGCTTTGAAGGAAAGCGTACTCTTCTGCTGTAATGAGCCAGAACACTGATACTGGACTGTATTGTCTATGGCCAGCAGGCCAAAAGAGGGTTTGGGCTTGTCTGTTTTTAGGAGTTCTTAGGATTATCAGAATATCTTGAATATAGTACCTACCATTGAGCGCCCCTTAGGACAAGCATGAAAAATGCCTGATCCAATCTATTGATAGTGATGACCAGGTTGGCTTCTGTGGAAGCAGATGATGAGATGGACTTTGGGATATGAGATGTTTATTTGGGATCAATACCTGTGAAGAGAAGAGGATCAGGCAAAGGGAGAATATGATATACAATGCAAATGTGACAAAGCTTTAGACAACCAGGTGGGGGAGCTCTGGGGCCAATATGTCTCATCAGAGACAGCTGCAATGGTTATCTATACCCCCATCACCACCTGGCTCAGTCACTGGATGAGGGTTCCCCAGAAGGGCATGACTTCCAGCCAGGGGACTCTCTGCTGCTGCAGCTGACTCTGAAGGAGCTATCACCTGGAGTGTCTACTGACCACATTCACCACAGCTGGGCTGCATGCCATTCCTTGAAAGAGAATCTGGGTGACACCTCTATGTCTACCACAGGGTGCAACAGATTTGGCCAAAAAGTCCTACTATCCATTCCACGGGAAAAAAAAAAAAAAACTCGCTGCCATCAAGTCAGTTCTGACTTACAGCAACCCCATTGGGTTTCCAAGGCTATAAATTTTTACAGAAGCAGACCATCTCATCTTTCTTCCATGGAGCAGCTAGTGGGTTTGAACTGCCAACCTTCTAGTTAGCAGTCAAATGCCTAACCACTATGCCACCAGATTAGTAATGTCTTTGTCTCATTCTTTTAATCTTAAAAGTCAACATTGAAGCTTCTACTCAATTTATATAAAATGATTAGCTAAATATCTACCACATAGTAAATGATTGAGAAAAGTTATCACGTTTATTTTATTATAATGTTAAGTATATTAACTACTATTACTACTACTTTTAGAGCTGTGTGAGGTCTCTAGCTCCTCACACCATATACTAGATCCTCAAGATCTTCCCTACCAGCACATTCATTCTCTTCTTCCAGAAAGAATAGGATTGTTTTAATTGAGTCTACAGTAATGCAACTATGGCAATAAACCTTCTTTTTACCTGATTTCCAAAGTGAAAACTAAAGGGAGAAGGTTAGGTGGAACCCCAAAATTATTGTAGTACTGAGTCCCGCCAACCATTCCTCAGAAGGAAGACTAGGCAATCTACTTCCCTAGAGATTATGCCTCAGAAACCCAGGGAGGGATCGCTATGAGTTGGAACTGACTCAATGGCGGTGAGTTTGTTTTTTTGTTTTGTTTTGTTTTTAAGAGTCCCCCTAGCTAGGGGCCCATGGACCAATTGCACAAATGTGATTAATTGAGAAAAATTCAAATCACTCAAGAAGTGAAGGTTGAAAACTTTAGTGCTAAAATCATCCATTACTATGACTTACTATTCTCTGTCATATTCCAACATCAAGCTTTGTACTTGGCACAGAGTGAGTACTTATCAAATGAATGTGGAAGAAATACAGGATGGATGAGCAATTTCTTATCAGGAACTAAAAGAATTTTTCCATGTTCAATCCAGCCCGATAGATATTTAACTAGACAGCAGCCAGTTTCCATTCCTCACTTGACTTACTTAGTTATTTATCTTCTTCCTGGGCCCAATTTACTTTTAGGTATTGCCATGATACTCCAATCATAGGCCTTATCCATTGGCCCCCTTCTCTCTAAAACGGGGTTGCCAAATAGCTGGTACAGATGCTGTCATTTTTTTATTCTGGCCATAGCAGACATTACCAATGGATTGTAGCACTCTTTGGTTCCATTTCCAGTATTCTAGTTTCCTCTTTAAAGTGTGAAAGAGCAAAGATGTCGCTTTGAAAACTAAGGTGCCCCTAACCCAAGCCATTATCTTTTCAATAGCCTCATATGCCTGTGAAAGCTGGACAATGAGTAACAAAGAAGACAGAAGAAAAATTAATGCATTTGAATGTGGTGTTGGCAAAGAATATTGAAAATACCATGGAGTGCCAGAACAAACAAATCTGTCATGGTAGAGGTACAGCCAGAATGCTCCTAATAAATGAAAATGGCCAGACTTAATCTCATATTTTGGTCATGTTTGTCAGAATAGATCAGTCCCCTGGAGAGGGATATCATGCTTGGTAAAGTAGAGGGTCAGTGAAAAAGGAGAAGACACTCAATGAGATGGATTGACACAGTGGCTGCAACAATTGTGAGGATGATGCAGGATGGGGTAGTGTTTTGTTCTGTTGTACATAGGGTCACTAAGAGTCAGAATCGACTCAACGGCACCTAACAACAATTTCCCTGCTCCCTTGTCTGCTCTGCTTTGCCTTGGAGTGGCTATTGACCTTTTGGTCTCATATAGATGGGTTTATTAGTGGAGCACTGTACTCATAGGTAGTATCTTTTATTTTTGGTGTTCTATTATTTCACTAAAAGGTCACCTCATGATAGTTTCAGTTCAAAGTTTAAAAAGTATCTCAGCGTGATAGTCTTAGTGAGTCCTCTAATTTCAACTGGTCCAGTAAATCTGAACTTTTCAAGAATTTCAGTTCTGTACCATGTTTTTATCCCTTTCTGTTAAGATCCATCTACTGGGACCCTGATCAGAATGGTCCATAGTGATAGCTAGCCACCATCTAGTTCCTCTGGTCTCAGTGTAAATGAGGCTGTTTCTTCTCTGAGATTTTGGTTTCCTTCTTTGTCTTTTGCTCCTGATGAGTAGAGACCAATATTTGTATCTTAGATGGCTGCTAACAAGCTTTTGAGACCCCTAGACACTACTCACCCCACTAGGATGCAGAACATGAACTTTGTTATCTATATTACGCCAATTGAATGAGTTGTCTCTTGAGACTAAGGTCCTAAGCCTTCAAATTCAGAAAACCGATCTCACAAGGTATTTGGTTATGTCTGAGAAGCATCTGTAACTGTGTCCTCTATGAATATATATGTGTACATACACAGATAGCCACTCCTCGGAAAGAAGGTTGGGCAATCTACTTCCGTGGTAATACTGCCTTGGAAACCCAAGGTGGGGTTGCTGTGAGTCAGATCCAATTCAATGGCACATAACAACAACTAACAATAACACACATATCTGTATGTGCAAGTACATATAGATACTTCTATCTGTGCACACATATGTACACACCTGAGAGTGAATAATAAGATGCTTTTAAGATGCTGAATAATATTAAATAAGGAACTCTTTAAATCTAATGCTATTGTTCTCCACAAAAAACACAAATTAAATTTGCTTTAGGTCCAATCGAGTGTCTGGGGTAGCCTCACAACCATGTGTAGTAGCAGCAATGTTTGTAATTTATCAAAAACACAGTAAAACTGCCAATTTTTTTCCTATAAAGCCATCCACAGAGAGATTAGATGATGAGCTAACAAAATGAGATGCTGTTAATTACATTCCTAGGTAATTTGATCCAAAAGGGAACATTTTGCTTTTTCCAACTGAAAGTCATTTATTATAGATGAACGAGTACAATTTTGGAGCTGGATGAAATATAAGGTAACAATATTCAATGGAAGCTATTATGCAGATGTCCTGGTCTACAGCTACCTTCTTTATTCAACTAGTGAAAATGTGCCTGTTTGTCCAACAGCGTTCTCAATAAGGAAAAACGTCATGTTGTTTAATTATTTAGCAGAATTCACACTGTCATCCAAATTTCCTCTTTGCCTCAAGAAAAAGAAAGGTGTTCTAATAAACATTCTTCTTCAAAAAAGAAAAGAGGTAATGATTTCCCTATCATGATGGTATTTAAGTAGACCCAAGATCAACTGGAAATGTAGCAGGGGGAATTTATGTTAGTTAGCCTGTGAGATAAGGCTGTGATTAGGAATACTTTAAAAGTCATTTATTTAATAAATGTTTGTGGACTCCTTTTCTTGGGCTGGGCACTGTGGGATAGAACTCTGCAGAGGTCACAGCTCTTACTTTCCAACAAAATACAGTCCAATAATCCTTTTTAAGTAGTCCCTGGGTGGTACAAAAGGAGATCTGGTAGCCTAGTGCCTAAAGTATTGACTGCTATCCTGAAGGTTGGTGATTCAAACCCACCAGTCACTCCATGAAAGGAAGACTGGGCAATCTACTTTTCTAAAGATTTACCACTTCGGAAACCCAAAGAGGGTCGTTGTGAGTCAGAATCAACTCCATGGTAGTGATCTTGGTTCTATTTTTTGGGTAATACAAATAGTTTAGCAATTACCAGCTGAAGGGTTGAGGATTTGAACCCATCTAGAGGCAACTTGAAAGACATTCCTGGCTATCTGCTTCCAAAGGGTCACAGCCTTGAAAATCCTGTTGTTGTTGTTGTTGTTGTTGTTATGTGCCATGGAGTCTGAGACTCATAGCGGCTCCTCCTTGGGTTTCCAAGGCAGTATCACTACGGACATAGATTGCCCAACCTTTCTTCCGAGGAGTGGCTGGTGGGTTTGAACCATCAACCTTCTGGTTAGCAGTCAAGTGCCTTAGGCACTATGCTACCAGAGCTCCTTGAAAATCCTATGGAACAGTTCAACTCTGGTAGATGGGGTTCCCATTAGTTAGAATCAATTCAGCAATAAATTCCATAAGCAACACCATTTAACACTGAAATTCTACAACTTCTTAGTGAGATTTGTATCATTTGTATCTCTCTTTTCATCTTTCAAACTTTTCTTTGGGCTTCAAATTTTTAAATAGTACTTATTTAAGTATAGAGAAACAGAGGCAAGTAACATCTCACCTTTCTTTCTGGCATCATTTAGCTATCACTACATAACAAACCATCCCAAAACTCAGTGCTTTTGAATATCACTTATTGTTATACTTCATATATCTGTAAGTCAGAGACTGGCTGATCTAGACAGGGAGTAGCTGGATAGTTGTTTTTTTGTTTTGTTTTGTTTTTTTTTTGTCTTTTTAACGTGATTTGGATGAAAGTTTACAGAGCAAATGAGTTTTCCATACAGAAGTTCATACACATTTTGTTGCATGACATTGACTGCAATTCCCCACAGTGTAACAGCTCTTTTCCCACTTCCTCCTTGTAATTACCTCTTCCCTGCATCCTTCTTTCCTATGCATTTCTGCCTCCTGGGCTATCTCCCTTTGCAAATAACTGCTCTTCTGTTCTCCCATGAGTGATCATTCTAAGGAGTGTATCTACTCGCTGTAAATGTTAACCCTCTAAGCTTGTCTATTGTTTGGCTGGAAGCCAAGGCAGTGAGTTCAATTCAAAATCTGAAGTATAATTAGGGGCCATAGTCTCACAGGTCTCATCAGGCTCTATTATATCAGTAAACCTGGTCTTTTATATGATTTTGTGTTTTGTTCTACATTGTTCTCCAACTCTATCCAGGATGTCCTGCACTGATCCCTTTCCAAATGGTTGACAGTGGTAGCTGGGCACCATCTAGTTCTTTTGGTTTCATGGTCATATATTGTGAGGTTTGCATGGTCCACTAGTCCTTTGGACTAATTATTTCCATGTGCCTTTGGTTTTCTTCATTCTTTCTTTGCTCTGGACAAAGGGAGACCCATTGTATGCATCTAGATGGCTGCTTGCTAATTGGATAGTTTTGCTCATCTTGGCTAGACTCATGTGTCTACAGGTTGGCTAAGGGTTTTGCTCTAGACTGGACTTAGAAAAGCAGTTCATCTGGAGTAGTTTTGCTGTGCATGTTTCTCAACCTCCTCTTGGGGCCAGTGATCAGGCTAGGCATACTGTACTCATGGCAATGGCAACAACCTGGAACAAGGCTTCCTGAGACCTTTGCTCAGAACTGGTATGCTATAACTTCCACCTGATTCTATTGAGCAAAGCAAGTCATGTGGCAGAACTCAAAATCAAGAAGTGTGCATATATTCTGTCTTGGGGGGGGGGGGAACCCTACAAAGTCACATGACAAATGGTGTAGATACAAGCAGGGGTGAAAAAAATGGGTAAACTAATGTAGTCTACTCCATTCTAGCTAGTAGGTAAGTGGGTCCTGTAGGGAGGAATTGAAAAGCTATCAAGATTTTTCCACTCTGATGTTAAGGTCCATTGGCATAATAATTGACCGAGACACTAATTGGGTGTAGGGTGAGACTTCTCTGACCGTGGAACTGAGAGAGCAAGAGAAAATCTGGTGTCATTTCAGATGTAATGACCTTTGCTGCACTGTCAATTCACAGAGACAAAGACAGCAGTGACTCTACCACTGCCTCAAAAAGGCCCACAGCAGCTGGACCTCAGCCCCAGTGAGCAAACAAAGGAAAATGACAAGACACCCAAGGGGCCCAAAAGCCTAAGAAAGCAAGAACCAGGATGGATAGAGGCATAAGTAGAGAGATGATAGATAGATAGATAGATAGATAGATAGATTAGATAGATAGATATAAAGGAAGAGGAATCCCTGGGTAGTACAGTTAATGTGCTTCACTGCTTATAGAGGTGCCTCAGAAGAAAGATCTGGTGACCTACGTCTGAAAAATCAACCATTGAAAACCCTAAGGGGCACAATTCTCTTCTGACACACATGTGGTCATCATGAGTTGGAGTTGACTCCTGGCAACTGGTTTTTATATGGCAAGAGAACATAGATTCATGTGAATGTGTATGTGTGCACAACTTCTCATACACACATAAACATACACTCCTTCCTATGAAGGAAAGTACGATTTTATAGCTTAAAAAATCAGTAAACCAAACAAACTCACTGCCATCGAGTTGGATCTGACTCATAGTGACTCCTCCTTGGATTTCTAAGGCAGTATCTACAGAAGTAGATTGCCCAACCTTCCTTCTGAGGAGTGGCTGGTAGATTTGAACCACCAACCTTCTGGTTAGCAGTCAAGTGCCTTAGGCACTACGCTACCAGAACTCCTCCTAAATCAGTAGATGAGCTGAAATTGTGGATGGTCACTGTTGCTGAGGCTCAAATTAGTGACCCAGAAGATCAAGTGGAAGACATCTAAAGAGATCAATATTTCGATTGGTTGGAAATCATGAGACAAAAGATGAGACCTGTAGCTAATAAATCGTAGGTACTTCATATGAGAATAGTCGGAGTTTCACAAGGAGAAAAGGAGACAGATGCAAGGGCCACAATCGTTAAGCAAATCATTGAAGAACATATCCAAGCAGAAGACCTGATACTTAGTTCCAACTTGATTTGCAAGAAAAGCCTCAAACCTCTTACAAAATACCTGAACTCTAGGAATAAACTATAAAAAAGAAAATTCTAAATTCTTATCACCAGGTAACCCCTATTTATATTTTAAAAGTAAAAAATAATACATGTACAAAGTTAAATATTCAATGGTTTATAAAACTATGAGAAGAAAATTTAAAATCTCCTTTCTTTCATCCCCTGCATTTTTCCCCAAAAAAGCTCTCTCTAACAGGGTGATCACTGTTAATAGTTCCCTGTGATTCTTCATTGTTCCATAAAGTTTTCTGCATTTACTAAAATGTGTATCTATTCATATATATGTGCATTTTGTTTATTTATATCAATAAAATCTCTGTACTTTACCACTTAATATCTCCTTTTATATCCATACACACCAAATTCTTTTTTTTAATAGCCACATCATACATTCATACATTCCATCAATATGGACGAGATATGACTTATCCAACCAGTCTATTATTAAGGAACACTTTGATTTTATTACAATTGTTTTTCTCTTACAAAAATGCTACCATGAGCAACCATCCAAACAAATCTTAGAGATCTTTTGTAAGCATATCTATAAGGAAATTTCAAGTAGTGACAATGCCAAGTCAAAGGCATTTCCATTTTTATTGATTAAAGGCCTTGAAAAATGACTAATACAAAAATCAGTTGTGGTTCAGTTGCCTCCAACTCATAGCTACTCCATATGTTTCAGAAAAGTGTGTTCTATAAGATTTTCAATGGCTAATTCTTCAGAAGCCACTCACCAGACCTTTCTTTCATGGCATCTCTGGATAGACTTGAACCTCCAACCTTTCTGGTAGCAGCCTAGTGTGTTAACTATTTGTACCATCCCAGGATACCACCTAGCATGTAAACCAAAACCAAACCCATTGCTACTTATAGAGATTCTATAGGACAGAGTAGAACTGCCCCATAGGGTTTTGAAGGCTATAATCTTCACAGAAGCACACGGCCTCATCTTTTTTCTATGCAGCAGCTCATGGCTTCGGTTAGCAGCTGAATGCTTTAACCATTGTGCCACCAGGACTCCTTCCAAGTACATAGTAAGCACTAAATAAATATTTCTTAAACTAAAACAGTGGTTTTGCTCATCAGAAAAGGTTGCACATTGTCCAGAGCAAAGAAGAGTGAAGAAAATCAAAGACCCATGGAAACAATTAGTCCAAAGGACTAGTGGGCCATGGAAACCTAAGCATACATGACCCTGAGATCAAAAGAACTAGATGGTGCCTGGCTACCAATGGCCAACCACTAGGATCAAAATTGGAGATCCTGGATAAAGTGGGAGAAAACGTAAAACAAACCTCAAAATCATAAAAAAGATCAGGATCGCTGGTCTGATAGAGACTGGTGGAATCCCCGTGTCTATGGTCCTCAGTCACCCTTCAAACCTGGAACTGAACTCACCGCTATGGCTCAACTTTCAGCCAAATGATAAACAGAACTATAAGGTGAACAGTAACAACAGGGAGGTGCGTACTCCTTAGAATATTCGCCCATATCAGATCACAAGGGCAGCATTTGCCCAGGGATAGAGCTCAGAAGGCAGGAGGGGTAGGAAAGAAGGACAAATGGAAACAATAACCACAGGGAAGAAAAGGGAAGAGTGTTGTTATGTTGTGGGGATTGTAAGCAGTGTCATAAAACAAAATGTGTATGAACGGTTGAATGGAAAATGAATTTGTTCTATAAACTTTCACCCAAATCACAATAAAAAGTTGAAAAAAAAAAAAAAGGTGGTATCAATATATATTCCATAATAAAACTTCACAAAAACCAGTTATTGCCATTGAGTTGATTCTGACTCCTACCAGCCCCCATTGTGTTTCCAAGGGTGTAAATCTTTATAGAAGCAGATTGTCTCATCATTCTTCCTCGGAGCAGCTGATGGGTTCAAACCACCAACCTTTTGGTTAGCAGCAAGATGCCTTAACCATTACACCATCAAAGCTCCTTTCCACAATAAAGTCTTCATAAATAATCATGTCCACATCCTAATCCCCAGAACCTGTGAATGTGGTCTTATTTTGGGGAGGGGGGGAGTGTTTGCAGATGGAATTAAGTTACAGATCTTGAGATGAGGAGATCATCCTGGACTACCTAGGTGGGTCCCAAATTCAATGAGAAGTGCCCTTATAGGAGTTAGGCAGAGGGAGATTTGATGCAGACACAGAGAAAAGACCATGTGAAGACAGGCAGAGATTGAAGTTATATGGCTAGGAGGCCAGGAAAACTGGGACAGCCACTAGAAGATGGAAGAGGCAAGGAATAGATTGTCCCTTACAGCCCCTGGAGGGAGCACGACCCTGCCGATTCCAGCCCTCTGGCCTCCAGAACTGTGAAGGAATAAATTTCTGTTGTTTTAAGCCTCTAAGTTTGGGTAATTTGTTACAGCCTCAGAAATTAATACAGTCATATTATTAAATTGGAGCTTATTGGTAAATAGAAAAATCTAGATTCTGGAGATAAATTGATTATGACAAAAATGAAAGGTCAAAGTTCAGAGTTCTGCCCCTGATAGCAAGGTCCCCATTGGCAGGGACCTAAAATTGGTGGTTCAAACCCATCCAGCACTGCCTCAGAAGAAAGGTCTGGTGATCTGCATCCATAAAGATTATAGCCAACAAAACTCTATAGAACAGCTCGACTCTGTAACACGTGGGGTTGCCAAGTCAGAATCTACTTGATGGCAATGGGTATGGACTGTGTGTGTCCCTGAGAAAAACTTTGATTCCCTTCTTCCCAGGCAACTCCCCACTGCCATCTCCAGTCTGGGCATTTTTTCTTGGCCATGTCCAAAATTGAGGCCATGGCAACTAAGCAAAGGAAAAAAAAAAACAAAAACAAAAAACACCAGCTTTTCTTGATTCTCGCACAGGGAGATTAAAATCCAATTAATCCAATTCTGACTTGGAAAAGAAAGTTTATAATCTTTTTCCCCCTCAAAGTCCAAGTGGTGGCAGATGGAGGCTCACACATCTACATCCCTGTGCTCCTAATTGATCTACAGAGAAGCTTGCTGCAAGAGGGAGAGCATTTCCTAAGCCATCTTTGGTATCTCCTCTGGTGAAGAATTATCATGCCACATAGAAGGTGGCAATATACTCCTTGCACAGAAATAGCAAAACTTACTATTGGCCAATTCCAACTTAAATGGACTTAAAACCATGGAGTAACCACAGCATGGACTTTGTCTGTATTCTGTGTCCCATGCCACTGCTCTCAGCAAGCAATTTTGACTTAATGAAAGTAACTTATTTTATACTTAAACAGTTGGTTATGGTTTAAAAAGCACTGCCAGAATATATTTAGCCATAAAGAGAAATTAAATCCTGATACATGCTACAACATGGATGAACCTTGAAAACATTATCCTGAGCAAAATAAGTCAGATACAAAAGGACAAGTATTGCAGGGCCTCACTTACATGAAATATCTAGAATAGCCAAATGCATAGAGAAAAAAGTTTATTAGTGGTGTAGTAATTAAGATTGCGTGTCAATTTGGCTGGGCCATGGTTTTAAGTGATTGGGCAGCTGGATATAGTTATTCCCCATGATGATATTGTGATCATCTCCATGGTGGAAACTGCTGTGAGTAGCTAAGTAGTTGCCTTTGAGATATAGCCTGCTTCCAGTATATAAGGAAAAGGTTTGAGAGAGGTCTCAAGATTTTTGGCACATTTGGAGGCTGCATTTGGCTGAGTCTTTGTCTCCAATTCCTGGACTTGAACTGGTAGTCTGCCATGTTGTCTGCCAATCTTGGGATTGTTCCTAGACTTGAACCAGTGGCCTACCATGTTGCGTATTGATCTTGCCATTTTACCTGCCAATCTTGGGTTCATCAGCCTCAGCAGCCAGAAGCTGCCTGAGTTAGGAGATGCTTCTAGCTCCAGTGGGCCTAGAACAAGAGGCAGAGCTGAAGACCAAGGTCAAGGGGCCTTCACCCAGATGCTAGAGCTGACTCTACATTCAGACTTATAGCTCCTAAACTATAAGAAAATAAGTTCCTATTTGTTAAAGCCATCCACTCGTGGTATTTCTGTTACAGCAACTCTAAAGAACCAAGACAAGTGGTTACCAGGGACTAGGGGCATGGAGAGAGCTCCGGTGGCATAGTGCCTAAGGCATTTGACTGCTAGCCAGAAGGCTGGCAGTTCAAACTCATCAGCCACTCCTTGGAAGGAAGGTTGAGCAATCTACCTCTGTAGTGATACCGCCTCGAAAACCCAAGGAGGGGTCACTATGAGTCAGATCTGACTCGATGGCAGTGAGTGAAACTTTAAGAGGCACTGAGTTCCTGTTGAGGGTGGCAAAAAACTTTATTTATTTTGGTTTTAAACAAATTTATTTTCTCACATCTTTGGAAGCCAAAAATCCAAGTCAGGGTTTCGGCCATATTGATTCTTCTTGTGGGCTTTTCTCTCCACTCTCTGGTGTCTGCCAGCAATACTTGACATTCCTTTTTTGTAGACAGGTCTTCACACAGTGTCTGCCTTCCTCCTGTGTGAGTCTCAGTCTGTCCTGCTCTTTTTAGAACTCAGAAGTGATTAGGTTTAAAACCTCTCTTACTCTGGTATGACCTCATTAATATAGCAAAAGGAAACCTCTATTTCCAAACAAAGTCATAGTAACAATTAAAAGGGTTAGCATGTCAACATATATTTGAGAGCAGCACAGTTTAATTCATAACAATCCATCCACAAAAAAACTTTTAGATATAAACGGTGGTGATGGTTGTACAGCATGATGAATATAATTAGTGTCACTGAATTGTGCATTTAAAAATGGCAAATTTTTTTGTTATCTGTGTTTTATCACAATAAAATTTTTTAAAAAAAAGCATTGCCAAATGCTTTGTACTGCTTCTTACAATAAAACTGTAAGACACAAACGGGGCAGGCATTAATAATAATGTTATATAATAAAATATAGTGTGTTGTTGCTGTTGTTAGGTGCTGTTGGGTCGGTCCTGATTCATAGCCATCCTGTGTACAACAGGACGAAACACTACGCGGTCCTGCACCATCGTCGCCGCCATATGGAAGTCCATCTTGGTAAGTGTCTTCTTTTTTTTTTTTTTGCTGACCCCTTACTAATATACTATCATAATAATAGAGAAGAATAATGTATACAATTTCTAGAAGAAAAAGCTGGACTTCAGAGAGGCTGAATGACTTATCCAAGGCCCAGACTTCAAACTCAGTTATTTTCTCCACACCATGATGTGTCTCCTATAGATCAGCCCATCCATGCTGGACATAAATAAAAAATGACCTCTTTAGTAGCAGTGCTCTTGATTGCTGGGGGAAGAGGTGACCCTGGGTTGAAAAGGAATTTACTGCATGGAGACATGCAAAAGGGGATGAATCTCGAGGGATTTCTGACCACTCAAGCCTCCACTATCCTCTGATTCAATTATTAGTTCATCGCTCACAGTTGCTTTATGTTGGAAAATATTCATTAATTAATATTAGCCCCAAGCTGACCTCTATTTTTTGCGCTAAGTGTGGATTTACCCTCTATTATCAACAACCTTTTAGTCTCCTGCTAGGGTGAGTCTTCTGATAACCAACAAAGGAGATAGCCAGAGAGCTTATATGTATTTTAAAGCTGATTTGTTTAAGCACATAGCTCTCAAAAGACCTGACTCTGATATTTCCTTGGCAGATCATTAACAAGTAAAGTTTTCAGGTGGCCATTCTCTGTAGGGCTATAAAAAGAAAATTAAAAGCAAGATCAATTGTGCTTTCTTTAAAATGCTGGGGGAAAAAAAAAATCCTGCATTTTTTATGACTACCAGAAACCAAACAAAGCTCTTTTCTAAAGATAATTCCCATTTCTCTTTTGTGGGTCAAAGAGGCAACAAGCAATCGGAATCAAAGGCAAGTGATCTAAATTTATATATTCAAAGTCATTTGTTCAACAAATAGATATGGAGACCTCACGCTATTCCAGGCATGTGCTAGTGCTATAGCAATGTGCAAAACAAAGTCTCAGATCTCAAGAAGCGTGCATCCTACTGGGCGAAATCAGACAATGAGCAATTAATTAAGTCAATTTTGTGCTTCTTTCTGGCAAAACTTGTTCAGAGAATCAAGTGTGACTACTCAAATCCATTGCATGCTACCCTCATGCAAACACCCTAAAATGAAAGATTACAGAAAGCTATACACACAGTCAAAGCAGCTGTCCTCACATCTATAATTTAATTTTAGATAACCAAGTAAAAACTGTCCATGACAATCATATTCACCACAAAAGAAAAAAAAAAAAAACCCTTGGTGGCACTGAAAAATGCTACCCTTGCATAGGAGTATTTAAGGAGGTAGACTGCTCTGAAGAGTGGGCCTTTGCTATGGACTCCTCCTGGTGCCTTGGGGGCTTCTTCCACGTTCTTGCTCCTGTTCAGCTGTTGTATTGATACACATTCCCAGAGACTGTGGTGAAGAGAACACAAAACAGAGAGCAAGTGAATTATAAGAAAATTGCCAACCATTTTATTTGTCGCACAGGTGTTTATAGAGCATTTGCTAGATAGTACACCAAACCAAAAAAAAAAAAAAAAATCAAACCCACCACTGCTATCGAGTTGATTACAATTCATAGCGACCCCCCTTTGAGTTTCCAAGGTAGTAAATCTTTACTGAAGTACATTGCCCAGTCTTCCTTCCATGGAGTGGCTGGTGGACTTGAACCACCAACCTTCTGGTTAACAGTCAAATGCCTTAGGCACTATGCCACCAGAATTCCTTACTAGATAGTATAGTGACAAATTACTTGTCTTTGCAAGTCTTCCTCTGTTACCAAAAGGGAAAACTAGAGGCAAAACTTAAAGCAGCATGTGATGTCACATGAATTAAAAATTCCCCCTTTAAGACTTCAGAAAATAGAGGCGGGGCAAGATGGCGGACTAGGCAGAAGGATTGCACAGACCCTCTTCAACAAAGAAAAGGGAAACCAATTAACACAGACACAGAAGATAATCTTG
>NW_006921788.1:1222034-1222842 GCF_000298275.1 Orycteropus afer afer
GAGTTGATACTGACTTATAGTGACTCTTTAGGACAGAGTAGAACTGCCCCATTGGATTTTCAAGTCTATAAATCTTGACAGAAGCAGACAGTCTTGTATTTTTCCTGCAGAGCAGATGGTGGGTTTGAACTGCTGATCTTTGGTTAGCAGCATGAATGCTTTAACCACTATGCCACCAGAGCCACTATCAGCCATATCTACCCTAATCTAACTCATTTATTTGATTAGCTAGAGTAGCGCTGTCCAATACAGGGACCACGAGCCACATGTGGCTATTATTGAGTACTTGAAATGTGGGTAGTCTGAATTGTGATGAGCTGTCATGTAAACTGCCATCAGATTTCTAAGACAGTATGAAAGGATGTCAAATATCTCATAAATTTTTATATCAGTTACATATTAAAATGATAATATTTTGGGTATATTGGATTAAATTAAAAATATGTTTTAACTGCCCCTTTACCACAAGGGAATTCTTTCGTGGTGAAGGAACAGTTCTGTATCTTGACTGCAGTAATGACTGTAAGTGGTTATATCTATACTGGCAATCACATGTCTATACATGACAGTAAACAACTATGCACACAGAAGTTTTTTAAAAAAAAAAACTGAGTGCATATAAAAACTTGTGAGATATGAGTAAAGTCTGTAGTCTAATTATATTGTATTTTACCACTGTCAGGTTCCTGGTTTGGGCAATGTACTATAGTTAAGTAAGTTGTTACCACTGAGGGCAGCAGGGTGATGAGTGCATAGTCCCGCTCTCTAGCTTTTTTTGTTTGCAATTTATTGTTAGTCTATTAATATA
>NW_006921788.1:1222942-1227123 GCF_000298275.1 Orycteropus afer afer
AGCAGCTCCCCTCTCACTTCCTCCCCATAGTTACCTCCTCCCAGTGTCCATCCCTTCATACTCTTCTGCACCCTGAGCTATCTCCCTGTGCATAATATTTTTAAATAAATGTTTGAAAAAGAAAAAGCAACATAACTAGCCAAACTGTTTTAAAAATGTTTACTGTGAAGTGATCTGCCATATATAGTGTCTGAGGGTAAATCAGCCCACCAATTATGGAAATAATTAAATAAGCATAAGATACAAGAGTAAAGAAACAGGGTAAATATGCCCTGAAATTTAGTAGAAAGTCAATCAATTATTGTTTTTTAGGTGACTAAGATGTAGTTAATAAATAAAAGGAATAATACAATAATAATAATAATAGCTGACTCCTGCAGTATTTACTATATGCTAGACTCTGCTTCTATAATTCATTTAACTCACTCAACATCCTTATGAGGTAGGTATATATTATCAGCTTCATTTTCCAAAGGAGGAAATTGAGGCAAAGAAATGTAAATAATTTGCCAAAGTCACACCATTTATAAGTGGTAGACTTAGATTTGAATCCAGGGAGTGAGGTTCCAAAATTTTAAATACTAAGTTGCTGAGGACAGGAACCATATCCTATTTTATTTTGATTAGGCCTTCATGAATAATTCAGTACCATATGCATCACATTCTGGGTTCCACAGAACATTTGATAAATGATGGTGTATCCCAACACATAAACAGCTAAATTTATTTTTTTTTAATTTTTAAAATATTTCTTTAAAGTGTAATGTTAAACTTCAATATGCTGAGTCAGTTCTCAAAAATCCATTAACTGAAAAATGATCCTCTGACAGGGTCACAGTGCTGAAGTAAACAATTAACTTCCCTGACAGCCCTCTCTCTAGCCCCCCAAAAATGTATACCATCAGTCAATAATGCATGTTTGAAGTTGAAAATGAATTTCTGAGTCACACACCTCACATCTAGTTTCAAAATAAGCTAAATGCATTAGTCCAAACACACGGTAACTGTGTCCTCAGTATCGACAGCACCAAGGCAGTAAGTATTCATCACATGTGGAGTTAGCACAAGGTGACTGCAATTGCTTGTTGTCTTTATTAGAGTCGCTGGGTGGTGCAAATGGTTAATACACCCAGCTGCTAAGGGATGTACCTTGGAAGAAAGGGCTGGAGATCTACTTCTGGGGAAAAAAAAATAAATCAGGCTTTAAAAACCTTATGCAACACTGACACACACATGATGTCACCATGAATCTCAGTTGGCTTGTAGCAACTGTTTTTGGTTGTCTTCATTAGACCATGTATACTTTTTTTTTTCCCCCTTTGAATGAAGGACACCAGGGCTCAGTCTTTGTTCATGTGCTGGTTTAACCAGGCCACTGATGAGAGAGGTCCTGAATGGCATTGGGGGCCATGGCTCCAGTATCAGATTCTTGACCTCTAATCCTGTCTCTGTGTTCTTACTAACCTGTGGTTCTGGGAAGCTACTTTATCTCTCTATCCTTCAGTTTTCTCATTTATAAAATGGGAGTAATGATAACAGTGCCTACCTCATAAATATTTATGAGAATTAACAATCCATATAAAAGCATTTTGACTATCCGAAGAATGCAATAAATGTTTGCTATGATTAGATGTTAGAAGTGCCCTAAAATATCTTGCAGTAAGTCTTGAGCTTTATGATTATGCAGAAAGTCAGTGTTCAAGGAATAATAATGTTAAAATTATTGGTTAATAACTATAAAGTGCTCAGAACAAGCCTGGCACATGGTAAGTATTAAACAAATGTTATTAAATACACCTATTAAAATTTTTAAACGGAAACAAGTTGAATGTAGGTATTTATTTATTTCCAATAATAATAGTAAAGTAGAAAATCAGCCAGGTGAAGGGCTTAGAAGCCTGTTGAAGAACATACTTTGCCATTCTTTCTTGAAGAAGTTTGGTGCAAAACAATCTACCCACTGCAGGCACAAGACAATGTTCTCACTGTTCTTATACTCAAAATACCTACCTAAATCCTCTTTGTCTGCCTCTGTCCTGCAATTAGTAAGATTCAGTCTCTATTCTAAAAAATCCAACTGACTGTTTTCCTCCCTTTCTTTGAAAGGAGAAAAAAAGAAAAGCTGTGTGACTCTACATTCCATAAACTCTCTGAGCCTCTGTTTCAAAGTCCATAAAATGAGGGCAATAATGTTATTTCTGTTGTAGGGCTGCTGTTTGGATTAAATGGGACAAGGCATATTTGACACAGATAAGCATTCAATGTTCATTTATGCTTTTAAAGAATTTATGGACATTAAACCAAAACCAAACTCACTGCCATCGAGTCAGATCCGACTCATAGTGACCCTTCCTTGGGTTTCTGAGGCAGTATCACTACTAAATAGATTGCCTCATCTTCCTTCCGAGGAGTGGCTGGTGGGTTTGAACCGCCAGCCTTCTGGTTAACAGTCAAATGCCTTAGGCACTATGTCACCAGAGCTCCTTTAGGACTCATAAAAGAAAGGTGCTGTCAAGTCAGTTCTGACTCATGAAAACTCCATGTTTGTCAGACTAGAACTGTGCTCCAGAGGGTTTTATTTTTTTTTTCTTTCTTTTTTTTTTTTTTTATTAGGATTTGGGTGAAGATTTACAGAGTAAATTCACTTTTCATACAGCAGTTCACATATACTTTGTCTCATGTCATTGACCAAAATTTACAATGCAGCAGCTCCCCTCCCACTTCCTCCCCATAGTTACCTCTTCCCAGTGTCCATCCCTTCATATTCTTCTGCACCCTGAGCTATCTCCCTGTGCATAAGCAGCCCTTCCTTCTCCCATGATTGTTCTCTCCAGGGCGTGTGTCTACTTGAGGTAAATGTTTAACTCACATGCCTGTACTTTGTTTGGCTGGAAACCACAGTTGTGGGTTCAATTCCAGACCTGAAGGGCAGCTAGGGGCCATAGTCTCAGTGGTTACACCAGGCTCCATTGGACCAGCAAACCTGGTCCCCACCTTCTTTTTTTTTTTTTTTTTTTTTTGCCTCCAAATGATTTTGAGTTTTGTACCACATTGTTCTCCCTCCAGAGGGTTTTTTGATGACTGATTTTTCAGACATAGATCATCAGGCCTTTCTTCCAAGGTGCCTCTGGGTGAACTTTACACCACCAACCTTTCTGTTAGCTGCCAAGTGTGTTAACTGTTTGCACCCCCTGGGACTCTTTGGGACTCACAGGAGCCCAGCTATTGAATATTGATCAGATTAGGGTATATGTAGTATGTTTTTAATTTAATAAATTATGTTTGAAAGACTTTCTTTAAGGGGACATTGGCAGTCAATAATAACGTATCAATAAGTTGCCAAGTCAGCCAAAGCAGTCTGGATTTAACTTAAAGCAAAGTGTCACAAGCCATTATGGTGTCAATGAGTCTTTTGTTACTAATACCCATGTTAAGTTACACTTTTCAAAATGACTGTTACATTCTTTACATTCATGTATAAGCCTCAAAATCACCCCATGAAATAGACAAAGCACTCAATATCATGCCCATTTTTCAGCTAGGGAAAAATGAGACAGGAGAGGGAAATGAAGGAATTAAAACCTTTGCCCAATCTAAATAGGGAAGTTCTGTTGAGCAGTGAAACAATTATTGTGAGGTCAGAGACATCCAGCTCAGGCTGGCTTGAAAAACCATGTAAAAGGAGACTGAAACAGGTTAAAGTATTTTGTCCAAGTTCACAGGGAGAGCTAGTAAAAAAAAAAAAGAAAAAGAAACCTTGCTGCATTCTAACTCATAGTGACCCCCACTGGGTTCCTGAGGCAGTATATCTTTACAGAAGGAGTGGCTGGTGGGTTTGAACCACCAGCCTTCATGGTTAGCAGTCAAATGCCTTAAGGTACTTAGGCACCACAGCTAGTAATTGTATCAAAATTCAAACTCAAGTCTTCTAACTTCCCAAACAAGGTTTTTTAATATCCTCTGACAACTTCCTGTTCCTGCCTATTCCTTTAGGGAAGAAATGCATGGAAAAAATAAATCCTGTATTATTTTATAAAACCGAGGTATGATCTGTGTGATGGTTATGTTTGTATGTCAACTTGGCTAGGCCTGGTTGAGTGACTGGGCAGCTGGATGTAGTATTCCCCATGATGAGACTGGTAATCAAACACCATTTATAAGTGGTAGACTTAGATTTGAAT
>NW_006921788.1:1227223-1282602 GCF_000298275.1 Orycteropus afer afer
CTGGATGTAGTATTCCCCATGATGAGACTGGTAATCAACTGCATGGTGGAATCTACTGGGAGCAGCTGACTAGCTGCCTTTGGGTATGTGGTCTGCTTCCTGTATATAAGAAGCTTTGAGAATGGTCTCTAGCCTATGACACGCTTGGACCCTGCATGTGGCCGTGTCGTTGCTCAGCAGCCTGCCATGCTCTGCCGGCCTTGGAACTTAAAATGGGCTTAAGTTAATGGCCTGCCGTGTGATTTGGTAACATCAGAACTGTGCCTTTTTACTTGTCAACCTTGGGGCTTCTCAGCCTCAGCAGCCAGCAGCTATCTGAAGAAATGCCTCTAGCTCCAGTGGGTCAGAAGCAGGAGGCAGAGCTGGACCCCAAGGTTGAGGGGCTTTCACCCAGCCCCTAGAGCTTGGCACTTCAAACTTGGACTTACAGCCTCCAAATTGTGAGAGAATAAACTCCTGTTTGTTACGGTCATCCCATTTGTGGTATATTCTTGCCAGAGCGGCACTAGGTAACCAGAACAATCTGTTACACAATTGAGGGTTTATAGCAGGTAAAGCTCTAGGCCAGGGATTGCAAATCTGTGCCATACATGGCTAGGATGTTGTAGAAGATTAAAGGTAGCCACAAATTCTTGTCCTTCTTCCCTTGAAAACTGGGACCTATACTTCTCTCTTTGAATCTGAGTAGATTCTGTGACTGTGATAACCAATACAGAATGTGGCAGAAGTGATGCTCATTCCAAGTCCAGGCCTCAAGAAATGAACAACTTCTGCTTCCTATGTGTTGGAACCCTCTCTGTGAGCCCCGAACTGCCATGCAAGACAACCAACTCCCTCTGCTAAAGAAACCACATGAAGAGGCCTTGAGATTACATGGAGGGAAAGAAGGACCCATCTGAGCCCAGTCCAGCAGCTGTAGCCACCAAGATGTCAGGCATGTGAATGAAGCCACACTGGACCCAAAGAGCAGTCCAGTTGTCAGCTGAATATTACTGAGTGATCCCTTTCGATACTCCATAAATCAAAAGAATTGCCCAGGTAAGACTTGTATAAATTTCTGACTCTGAAAATTGTGAAATATAATACATGGTTGTTCTAAGCCAGTACTTTCGAGGTAGTTGGTTATACAGCAATAGATAATCAAGGAGGGAAGAGTGCTTTGCCTGACCTTCACAACAAAGTTTGATTTAATTTAATTAGATGTCTATACATAAAAATGGGCAGATTTCATGTAATTATTTGGATTTCCTGCTGCTTTTGCAGCATCAGAATTATGACAACCTCAGGGCTTATTCCTATAGGGTAAATAATTTACTGAAGCTGAGTAATGGCCATCCCCTTAAGAAGTATGTACTCTCTCCAGTTTGCCACAGTCTCTACCACTCCCTATTGTACCCCAATCATCAGTTGTCACTGGTGATTGAATTTACTATTTTACCTGGCCACTTCCATTCATTTATTTTTCTTGCCTGACACTTGAAAATTTGCTTTAGTCCAGAGTCTTACTATGTAAGACACAATGTATAAGTAATTCATTCATACACTTTAGCATCCAAATAGGCAAGAAGAGCTTAACTACAACTATATTTAAGCACCATACCTGGATCAATGGCTTCTCCATCAAACACAGTCTTGTACACTATAGTTTCCTTTTGAAAAGCACAAAATGTAAGCAATAAAGTGAGCTTGATAAAATTAATTTTGACATGTTGAATACTTTGAGCAGATGACTTCTTATAACTTACCTCCTCTTTCTAATCTATAGAGAGATAGCTGTCTGGAGTCCAAAAAACTTACTGCTCTACTTGTCTCCTCCCAACCCCACAACCCACATCAGTCTGCTAGCCATGCCCTCCATGAACTCAGATTTTCTATTGATGTGAGGCCCCTTATCTTGGGTCGGAATTGCTATCACATTTAAGCCCCTTGCTGTAGATTAGGGACAGGTTAGATGGCATCAAGTTTCCTTGAGGAAGAGTAAATGGGCAAGCAGGTGGGGGAGTGGGATAAGGGGCAGTGAAAGAGAACCAGCTCATGAAACAATGTCCTGGTCAGTCAGGACCTAGGAAAGATTGTCTTTGGCATATAGGGAGGCAAGTAGAAAGATGAAGATTAAAAATATCCTTTCTTGTTCTTTTCCATGTTTATATTTCCTGGAATTATCCTTACTCTTGTACAGCTGTTTATGAGGATCACTTAATAAATGAGCATCAGCCAATTTCAGATGGCTTATATACTCAAGGTATAGATTGCACTATTTGCTAAGAAACTTCAAGGTTGAACAGCTTGTTCAGAGCCATCATATATATAATCTATTTCCAAATATAGGGTTTGTTTGTCTGTTTTCATTTGTAGGGAATAACTTTGGATTTCGATTTGCTTTGTTCTTTTTACTGGGTGCACATATAATATTTGAGGCAAATTTTGAGTTAAGTCTAATTCTAAGGCTGGATCTGAATCCAATTTTATAATCCATGGAAATTCAAGAGAAACAAATAAATTAAAATTCTTTTATTCCCTTCCTACGATGTTCTAGGAAGGAACTTTTCACTGAACAACAACCATAGGGAAAACGTAGTTCTCTTTCTTCGATAGGAGCTCTGGTGACATAGTGCCTAAGGCATTTGACTGCTAACCAGAAAGCTGGTGGTTCAAACCCACCAGCCACTCCTTGGAAGGAAGGTTGGGCAATCTGCTACCATAAAAATAATGCCTTGGAAACCCAAGGAGGGGTAGCAATGAGTCGGATCTGACTTTATGGCATTGAGTTTACTTTTTTTTGGTTTTTCTATAGAGGGATCACACAAATATACTTACTGTTAATACTTCTAATTTTTTATTTCTGTTTCCTGAGACAATCTTTTTCTTTTGATTTCTATCCCCTGTGCAAAAAAAAGAATCAAATATCTGATGAGTGATTTTTAAAAGAATCACACAATTCAAACATAATCATATAGCAGTTAGCAATCTGTATCTTACCTGCAATATACTTCATTCCTCTGTATGAAAAGAAAATTGGACAAAATATCAGCTTCATTATGCTCACACATGGCAAAAAAATAATTTCAGTTTTTTGCAGCATATGAATATTATCACATTTCCCTCATTACAAGGAAAAAGAAATATTATGTGGGAAATAATAAAGTGATCTTCACTGGCCATCATCCCATTCCCTGTACCATAAATAAACTCTATCTGGTTAATGAAAATTCATACCCAGGTCTGTTTTTGAAGCCATGGTGTCCTTCACCCTGAAGAAATATTTTTAGATGGTGATGAAAGTAACTGTATTTTCTATCCATTTATTTGCCCCAGCTTCACATAGATTCAAAATGGAGAGGGTATCTCATCTGTCCCTAGGCTCATTCACAGTGACTGTCAATTACCTGTCCATGAAACTGCTTCCAAAAAGGACAAGGAAGCCACATCTTCTGACCTCCTCTAACCCCACAAGAGGAGGACAGAATCACCATCAATAGTCCAAGGCCTATTCCTGTGAGGCCAGACATGCTGCCTCCCTCCAGCCCTTTCTCCAACCATTCCTTCCAAAGCACCACCACCTATCTCCTGGGCTCGATAATTCACTGCAGTGGCCACACAGAACTCACAGATTATGGGGTTTATTAGGGAAGCACCAGGCTACAATTCAAGTTCAGGAAAAACGCTCAGTTGCTCTCCGAGCCCAGTCTTTCTCCTAACAGTCTCTCACAGTCTCTCTCCCAACAATGAGTGTCCCTCAGTGTCTCACTCAGCAATGCATGTCTCTTGCATCTCTTTCCCAGCAGCATGTGTCTCTTTCAGCAGCACATCTTCCTCAACCAGCAACCAGAGAGAGAGAGAGAGAGAGAGACTTCTTCTGCCTCTAGGAGGCCTCCTTTTGAACCTGGCAGAGTGGCCAAACTAGCCAATCATAGCATCAGAACTCTAAGCACCTGAGAGAGAATGGGAACCTCCCAGAACATTGTTTTGTGCCACTCCCAACAGAAATACTCCTGGTGGACAACTTTAGCAATCAGGAACTCCTCAGTTGCTCATAGCAAATTCCACCTCGGAGTTTACAAAGACTTATGGGTAGAAAAGCCATCTACCTAATTTACTACACTGCACTGCTTGTGTCAAAATAATATGGGTAGGACTTTGCTTCTTTACCTCAGAGATTTATTTGTTTAAAACGTATTCTTACGGAGAATCTAGATATTCTAATGTAGAACCCAAAAAATACATTCATGTTGTTTCTTTTCAAGCCTGTCTATCTACGTATCCACCTGTAGATTAATGTTTATTACTGATAATGCAATATTGTGTTTGTAAAAGTGTGTATCTTTGTTGTCTGTACCTCTTGTGTACTTCTCTGTGTCTTCCTTTTTCTTAGTGTTACTGTGTCAGTCACTTGATTTTGGTATATTGCCTTTCCCTTCACCCAAATCAATACTTATCTCTTACCTATCTAGCAATTTTCCCTCTCCTCCCCTCCCCTTCCTTCCCATGCCTGGTAACCAACAAAGAAATTTCCTCTGTATGTAAACCTCTCCTTGACTTTTTGCAGTAGTGGATTAATACAATGTTTGTCCTTCTGTGATTGACGTATTTCACTCAGCAAAATGTAGACATTTTAATGTAGAACCCAAAAATACATTCATGTTGATTTTTAAAGAAAGCTCCCCAAATGTTTCTTAGATAGAGTATGTTTGGAACCAATGGTGAAAAGGACCACTGAGTTTATATCCCAAGTAATTTCCTCCATGCCCCACAAAAGCAAAGTTAGGCAGAAGCCCTCAGAGTAAGATCACCAAACCCGAATTGGTCTCAAGTGTTCATATCAGAAGCTTAGAGAGATCGCATACTTGGGTTTGGGCGTGGAGACTTCCTTGGACATTTTCTGACAGCATTCCTTAATGGTGCCATATCTCCAAAGCAGGAAACATACCCAGGCAGTCAGCCCAGCAAACAAAACAGCCATCAGAATGAAGATGAAAGGAATATACCAGTCACTGGATTTGTATGTGTTGATAGCTGTGTACACAATGGTCAGATCTTTTCTTTGCTGGGAAATATTATTTCAAAACAAATAGAGCATTAGTTGATGTTTTCAGAGAGTATCTGCTTACACATAGTAGCATCAGTATAGAAGAATGGTCCTATACAGAGTAGGGGTATTAACTCAGACAATGTATTTTTTTAAGCACACAGATGATGCTGAGGAGGACCATGGCAGAGAGAAGGTACCAATTTAGGCATCTGAAGACTTGCGTTGTATGCAATGACTGCTCTGTGAATTTGCACAAATCATTTCTCTTCTCTGCCTTCAGTTTTCTCATTGGTGAAATCAAAAGATTGAAGTAGATGGTATCTGAGGTCCTTTAAGACTTGTGTGCTTATTATCTACTCTATGCACAATAAACCCTTTGGAGCAGCCTGAGAGAACAGCATGTTCTTGAAAATCAAATATTCTTGTGCAAAGACTTAACCATCCATATTGTTAAAAAGAAAGGCTCCTATATGGGAGGAAAGAATACATAAAATCCACTAACCATGAAGTCTACTGAACAGACTTTTCCTTGAACGACTCAGAAGCCATTCTGGAATTTTGCAAAGTCTTCACATAATTACTTCTGAAATAATAAAATACTAAAGCATCTGCTAAACTTCATAGGGTTGGATTGCAGATTAGATAAAATGATGGCTATAAACTATCTAGTACATTGTCTAAGGAGCTCTGGTAGCATAGTGGATAAAGTATTTGGCTGCTGACTAGAAAGTCAACAGTTCAAACCCACCAGCCACTCTGTGGAAGGAAGATGGGGCAATCTACTTATGTAAAGATTTACAGCCTCAGAAACCCAATCGGGGTCCTATGAGTTGAAATTGACTCTGTGTCAGTGAGTTTTTTGTTTTGTTTTGTTGGGTTTTTTTTAAGTACAGTGTTTTATAGAGTACATGGTAGGTTCCCATTAGGCATAGCATGGCTACATGCCAGTTTGTAGAGATTTTTAACTGTAGAATTCATTAATAGGCCCTTGTGGTGGGCAGGACTTTCAGATCATTGAGGCATAGTCTGCTGCTTGGGGATCCTCTGTGTTCCATCTGCAATTATAAATTAGTGTGCTCCATCACCCACATGGATTTATACTCACATATACATACTCTGAAATGTTGTGTGGTGTAGGATGGGGTAATAGTCAACTGGAAGTCATGAGGGTGCAAATGCTGCCCTGAGTAGCCTTTTAGCTTTCCTAGATGAAACTCGGTAGTGTAGTGCCTAAGGTACTTGACTGCTAACCAGAAGGCTGGCAGTTCAAACCCACCGGCCACTCCTTGGAAGGAAGATGGGGCAATCTACTTCCTTAGTGATATCACCTCGGAAACCCAAGGAGGAGTCGCTATGAGTTGGGTCTGACTTGATGGCACATAACAACAACACAACAACAGATGAAACTTGAGTTCACAGTGGAATATTTCCCACACACAGACCCAAATGAAATTCCATAAAGTTTTACTTCAAAACTGGTGGTTGGAGGTGGTGGCACGTTGGCCCTTGTCACATAAATATCTATAATAGCTGTGCCTGTCCTGGGCTTGGTGGCTTTGCCGTGTTTCAGGTTGTCATCAGTTATGTGCACCACAAGATGGTACTGCCACTGCAGTTCAGCTCCAGATTCAAAGTTGAAAGGATACATCACAATGAGTTTCGGAGTATTTGAGCCTTGAGTTGGGTCAAATCCAAAATGATGATTCTCCTTTCCTTTCAAAGGGATAATTTAAAAAATAAGAATTATTTTAAGATACATTAAAATGTTTTCTCTAGCCATCTTAAATTGTTACTGATAAACAGTGGGCTATTAAGTACATAAAAATTCTGTTGTGCTCTGAATTCCTATATTTATGCATGCCCAACAATAAAATTGAGATCAAGTTAAGCAATAGATTCAGTTGGTTAGAAAAAATATTTTAAGGTTAAGATTTTTAGTCTGATCAATATTAAATGGGTCAGTGAGACTACAAACATCTGTTGAGTCCCTGCTAAGTTCCAGGTCCGTGGCTCTGGAGTCACTGTTGTAAACAAGATGCACATTGTCCTTACCCTCGTGGAATTTACCACCCAACAGGAAAAAAGAAGATACTGAACTAGTCTAATTATTAAATAATCAATGGGCTGACTGATTTCCATGCTCCTGTTCTTTCAATCTGAGTCCCTGAGTGACACAAACAGTTTAGGGCTGGACTACAAATTGAGAGGTTAGTAGTTCAAACCCCCCAGAGGTGCCTCAGAATAAGGGCCTAGTGATCTACTTCCAAAAGGTCACAACCATTGAAAACCCAGAGCAACTGGTTTTGGGTTTTTTTTTTCTGTTTGGGATGTGCTTTCATATGCATAACAGTGAGCCTGACCTTCATCCTTTAAAGGTCTCTTTGTTATACTATCTCATGATACCTGGTAGTTTTCCTTTATACAACTTCCAAGTTTGTAATTTAAACATTGTTGATGTTACTACTAGTTCAGCAGACAATTTGTTGTTGTTATGTGCCCTTGAGTCAGACCCCTTGAATCAGACCCACTGAGTCAGACCGGACTCATAGCAACCCCTCCTTGGGTTTCCTAGGTGGTATCACTACAGAAGTAGATTGCCCAACCTTCCTTCTGAGGAGTGGCTGGTGGGTTTGAACCACCAGCGTCTGGTTAGCAGTCAAGTGCTAACTACACTACCAGACCACCCTTAGCAGAAAATGAGCTCCATAAATATAAGATCACATCCATCTTACAAACACTGAGTACCCATTACCTAGCACTGTATCCAACACATATTTGGTCTCCAATAAATGTTTCCTTTGGTCATACGTTTATAAGTAAAATTGATATAAATTTGGATAAATCTAACAGTGATACAATTTTTAAAATATATGACATAGTGAATCTATATTAGAATCATTAGAAGGAACCAGTACCAGTTGCCATTGAGTCACTTCCCACTCATGGCAACTCCATGTGTGTCAGAGGAGAACTGAGCTCTATAGGGTTTTCAATGGCTGACTTTTCCAAGGTGCCTCTGGGTGGGTTTGAACTGCTGATCTTTTAGCGAGTAGTCAAGCCACCCAGGGACTCCTATTAGATGGAAAGGTGGCTACTATTTTCAGCATTCTGGACAGCAGACATAGTTCCTTGTAACTTAACCCTTAGTGTTTCCCAAGAAGGTCTAAATCCTCTTGCTTGTCAAAGCATTTGTGAAATCCCTGACAGTTCCAGGAAAGGAGGAATAAGATCGCACATATGGAAGTGAAAGGGGAACCTTAAGGAAACGTACTGTTATTGATACGAAATAGCCTGACCTTTGCAGACATAATCATTTCTAAAGTGAAAGCACATCTCATAGGGTATAATTAGTGTCAATTAGACACATGTTCATGATCAAAAGGAATAATAAAAGCATTCACCAGAAACAATCTCAAAGCACATTTCAAAATCTTGTGAATCTCTGTCGTGGCAGTTTAGTTTGAAGCCATTGATATTTGTACCAGCAACAACATTGTCAATAATGACTGTCTTATATAGAGAGGGTGTGCAGACAGGTGCTTCATCATTCTCATCTTCTATGTCAACAGTAACCTGTCAGCGATGAGGGAAGAAGAAATCTTACATCAATGTCATGTGACTATTTATACACAAAACAGATAGCAGCATCTGGGTACAGACAGATCATTTGGAATTATTAAATAAAAGTCTAGAATGTTGAGTTTTAAGACACGTTCCTGCGGATTTGGGTTCTATATGTCAGTCATCGAGTCAGTTGCCTTATTGTTCTGGGTCAACTGTGACATTCGATGTGGCCATTAGGGAGACTTTTGGGCTCATTAGATGAGCCTATGGAAAGTTCACTAATTATGTAAGTGATACAAAAAAGAAAGTACAAGAATGATGCCTCCAATATGAGTTGAACATTTACCTAAGGTAGATACACTCCTTGGAGAGATCAGTCGTGGGAGAAAGAAGGGCTGTTAATGCACAGGGAGACAGCTCAGGGGGCAGGAGAGCATGGAGGGATGGACACAGGGAAGAGGTAACTATCAGGAGGAAGTGGGAGGGGAGCTGTTGCATGGGGGTAAATTGTAGTCAATGTCATGCTACAAAGTGTATGTGAACTGTTGATAGAAAGTGAATTTGCTCTGTAAATTTTCACCCAAATCACACACACACACACAAAGAATGATGCCTCCAAAGATTGTAGTCCCTTGAACTCTTGCAATGTTGTTGTGGTTGTTATGTGCCGTTGAGTCAGTTTTCGAGGCAGTATCACTACAGATGTAGATTGCCCAACCTTCCATCCGAGAAGTGGCTGGTGGGTTTGAACTGTCATCCTTCTGGTTAGCAGTCAAGTGCCTTAGGCATATGCTACCAGAGTTCCTGAACTCTTCCAATAGCTATACTCAATAGCAAACATAGCCTGTGTTTGCTTCCTCTTTCTTAATTTAGGGGCCTCTTCTGCAACATTCTCTCAAGCACAATAGACTTTTTGGTAACAATCTGATTACTTCAGAGTAGGCTCTGACCTTAATTAGGAGCTGATATCAATCTTTCCTTAATTAAAATACCATAAACCAGGAAACTCTGGTGATTTACACAGAAAAAAATCAAAATATCAAGGAGTTTAGAATGTCAGTGATCAAATGCTGGGTTGGCCTAGAAAACTTATCTGCCTACCTCTTAGGTGAGTAATGACTTTCACAACATCCTTCAGAGAAGAATCCCTGGTGTGCTCATCTTTGCAATTATTATCTCTTTTTAAAATGTTTTATGAGCAGTTTTAATAGCATAGGTAAATTCTTGGGGAATTTAACTTCTTTCTTTAATGTTATTTCTATAAACTGAATTTAGCTATGTGTTCTCTTTACTATGTGATATATTTTTATTTCATAAGTAAGTGGATTGCTGTGATATAATGGAAACATCACTGGATTTGGAAGCAGAAATATTTGTTAAAAGTCTGGGCCTGCTACTTCTAGCACCTTTATTTGGTACAAGTGACTTAATCTTTCTTTCCTCCTCCTTAAAAAGGAGATTCTCATCCTGATTTTCCTAGGATTATTGGGAAGATAAAGTCACCCACTAAATGCATATTTGTTAAACACTTACTAGGTGCCAAACACTGTCCTAGACACACACAAAAAAAATAGTTAGTGAACCAAACAGAGTCCGTGGCCTAATGCAATTTATATGCTAGTAGAGGAGACAAAGAGTAAACATATTGACAACTAAATATATTGGACACTGTCACATAGTAAGTGATAGAGAATGGGTGATGGAATTATTTTAATAGGGTAGAGTGTAAGGAGAAAGCTTTTCTGTATTGATCTATACTCCTACCCCCAAGCCTGTTGATACGTTCCCTTAAACAAATAAGTATTCTCATGGATATGTAAGGTAGAGTCATGTGATTTCAATTTACATTAATGGCTGATATTGTGTTATAGAGCTTTCCTATTTCCTACTCTTCTCCCAATCATCTTATTTTTCCATGTTGCTGTTTGTATAACTAATTTGGTTATTTCAGTATTTCATAGTTTGCACCTGGTAGCATAGTGCCTAAGGCACTTGACTGCTAACCAGAAGGCTCACCAGCCACTCCTCGGAAGAAAGGTTGGGCAATCCTACTTCCATAGTGATAGTGTCTTGGAAACCCAAGGAGGGGTCGCTATGAGTCAGGGCCGACTCCACAGCATATAACAACAACAACAACGCTTCACTTATTTTCCTTATAATGAAAATAAGGGTTACTTCAAATGACCACCACCACACACAATAGAAAAGATCTTTGGGACAGATTTCATTTGGACAGAGATGAAATGAAAGTGAGAACACTAGCCATGTGGCTATCTGGAAGTCAAGCACTATAGTCTTATGAAAAATCCCAAGGTATAAACATTCTTGGTATGAGGGGAAAATAACAGGAAGTTGGTGTGGCTGCACTGGAGTAAGTACCAACCAAAACCAAACTCACTGCCGTCAAGTTGGATGTGACTCATAGTGACCCCTCCTTGGGTTTCTGAGGCTGTATCACTATGGAAGTAGATTGCCCAACCTTCCTTCCGAGGAGAGGCTGGTGGGTTTGAACCGCCAGCATTCTGGTTAGCAGTCACATGCCTTAGGCACTACACCACCAGAGCTCTCTGGAGTAAGCAAGAGAGAGAGAATTAGGAGCTGAAGAAGTAGCCAGGGCCAAGATCTTCCAGTGCACTGAAGACCTTTGAAAGGGCATTGGGTTTATGTTAAGTTTGTTGAGAAGCCACTGGAGAACTTTAAAGAAGAGGCTTTTTGCATTTGTAAAAGTTCACTCAGGCTACTGTGTGAAGAGTATATTGTAGAGGGCATCAGTGGAAGCAAGGATCCTTCCTAGGAGGTGGCTGCACTAGACCAGGTAAGGGATGACAGTGGTACAAGCAGGTGTTAGCAGTGAATGAGTGAGAAGTGGAAGGATTTAGAATATATTTTGAAAGTATAGATGAAGATTTGATGATAGACTAGAAAGATAATCTAGGGTGCATGATACTGAGTAAGTAACAATACTCAATCCCTCTACCTCTTTCTACCTGGGTAATTTTGGATAAATTACTTAATTTCTGCATCTTGGAATCAAAATTCTTCAATTTGTAAAAAAAAAAGAGGTTAACTCTTTTATCAGGTTAACTCTTTTATCTTTTATCAGTAACTACCACACAGGATGAGACTCAAGACTAAATGAGGTCATTAAGGGCATGTCATAGTACTTGGCTTTTATTAGGTCTCAGAAAAGAGACTATTGATGACAGTCATGATGGTCATGATGATGATTACAGTCATATGATGATCATGATCATGATAGATTCCTAAAATTTGAAAGTCCAAAGACCTACCTCCCTTTTCTTTGCTTTTGGATTAGCTTGTCTCTATACCATCAATTAGGAGCTCTCCACAGCACATAACAACAACAACAACAACAACAAACCATCAATTTAGCAATTGCTCTGTTGGTGTAGTGCCTAAGGCATTTGACTGGTAACCAGAAGGCTGGTGGTTTAAACCCACTAGCCACTTCTCAGAAGAAAAGTTGGGCAATCTGCTTCCATAATGATACTGCTTCAGAAATCCAAGGAGGGGTCACTATGAGTCATATCTGACTTGACAGCAGTGAGTTTGGTTTTTTGGCTTTTATATACTGTTTAATGAGCAATTTACTTCTGTAGTGATACTGCCTCAGAAACCCAAGGATGGGTTGCTATGAGTCAGATCCAGTGCATTTTGTTTGGTTTAGTTGGTGCATAGTGGGTTAAGGCATTTGGCTGCTAACCAGAAGGTCAGCAGTTCAAACCCACCAGATGCCCTATGAGAGAGGAAGATGAGGCAATCTACCTCTATAAAAATTTACAGCCTTGAAATCCCATTTGGGGTCTCTGTTAGTCAGAATTGACTGGATGGAAGTGGGTTATACACTGTTTAATTTTTTTCATATGTTTAAATGTTTAAGCTCCCTGAAGGCATGTGTGGTCTTACATTTCTTTGTAACCCAGGATGCTGTGCATAAAGAGTCACTTAATAAGTATTTGTTAAAACAAAGAAGGAATGACTAAGTTCCTGTTTTATGTATAGGCAAAACATAAATTCTTTTTAAAAGATTAGAGTCACTAGAAAGTTATTTTTAAAAATCTGCTTTCTTCTCTTGTCATTTGTAATAGGTTGGTGATAATTGTCAGTGATGTTATTTTATACTGTTTTTGGAGTTCAAAAGTGGCTATAGGAAAATCTACCACAGGTTTAAAGATCACTTTCACAGATATCCTCCTGAGATACCCAAGACACCTAATCCTGTTCTCATGACTCTAACTGACTGCCTGTGAAAGCCATCCTAACTGTTGATGTGAATGAGCCTGGTGTCTTCCTCACGATGACACATTCTTAGGAAACCTAATAGCCACATAAGCAGCAAACCAGGGACTCTGTGTTGTAGAAGGAAATGCACAGTGAATCATCAGGCCAGATGGGGACCTAACATTCTCTAATCCCACTTCTATCTCTTCTTTAGTGACAAAATCTTTGAGTCATTAATAATCATCCTATATCATCAATATAGCAGTATTTACCCTGCTGATGTCTTTCAAGAGTCCTTTGATGTTGCTAAAGTAATTTAGTGTCCCACACTTTCTCCCATTTTGGTGACAAAAGAATGCAACTGCCCTGTTGTAAACATCAACTCTTGATGAAAGGCAGCCTGGGTTTGAAGTACTTTGAATTAGTTCTATTTCCTAACTTCTGTGACTCAGTTTCCTCACCTGTAAAGTGTAAATGATGAATAATATTGCCTATCTCAAAGGTTTAAGATGAGATTTAACTATAGCTAGAGTGAGCCCTGGTAGTTCAAACCCACCAGCACCTCTGCAAGAGAAAAGACCTGGTGGTTGCTCTCATAAAAATTACAGCCTAGGAAACGCTATGGGGCAGTTCTACTCTGTGCTATAGGGTTGCTGTGAGTTGGAATCACCTCAATGACACACAATAACAACATGCATGTAAAAATCTGGGCACTCTACTGACCATGGTTGTTGCTGTGCAAGGCTGAAATCTGTCGCAGTCTACAGCTTCCACGGTGAGGTTATATTGCTTCACAGACTCATAGTCAGGCTGTGTTGTGAGTTCAATCATCCCAGAAAGAGGGTGAATCCAAAATCTTTGTATAATCTGGATGTCTCCATTGGTTATTCTGTAAGTCACACAGTTTGGTGGATGGTCTTCATCAATGGCAGTCACTTTACCAACTTTGTAGAAAGCTGCCATAACATTTTATAAAGTTCATTTGTGTCAGAAATATTACTCCTAGGAAGTTTAATATAAGAAGAATTAGATGGTGCCTGGCTACCACATTCTGATCAAGGCCACAATAGATGGAGCCTGATAGAATGGGAGAAAAAACACAACAGAACTCAAATTCTTAAAAAGTCCAGACATACTGTGCCAGTTGAGACTAGAAGACTCCCTGAGACTATCACCCTGAGATACTCTTTAAACTTTGAATTGAAACCATCACCTGAGGTCACCTTTTAGTTAAATAACAGATTGGCACACACAATAAAGGATATTACCTGTGAGTACAGTGCTCCATAAAAAAAAAAAAAAAAGATCTATATGAGACCAAAAGGTGAAAAATTACTCTCAAACAAAGATGAGAAAATAAGGAGGCAGGGAAACTAGAGTACCGGAAATGGGAAAACCAGGACCTAATTAAAGAGAATGTTGACATGTTATAGAAAAAGTAACTAGGATCACTGAACAATTTGTGTAGTATAGAAATTGTCAAATGGGAACCTAATTGGCTGTGTAAACTTCCACCAAAAACACAATAAAATCTAATTTTTTTTTTAAACTTGGTTCGAGGAACTTACACACACCAAAAAGACCTTACCATGACTTTGCCTTCCAAATGATACTATAGTTTTTCAGAGGGTCAAGCTGAATCCTTTTGGACAAAGAAACATGTTTGAAGAGCCCAACTCTACATGCTGGAAGATGAGCCCTCCACCACTCTAAACAATATAGGTCAAAAGCCATGAAGAAGAGTCTCATAAAAACAATAATTAACTTCCATGTATTTCATGCTTATTTTCTACCAGGAATTATGCTAAAATTAGAATTAAAGAGCAGTTCACAGCACAGACTGCCTAGGATGCCAACCTCAGCTCTGCCATTTACTAGCTGTAATGCCTTAGAAGATTCTGTAACATTTCTGGACCTCATATTCTTTATCTATAAGAGAGAAATCATAATATCTTCCAATGGGGTTGTGAGCTGAAATGAGCCAAAATATACAAAGCACTTAGAAGAGGGCCTAAACCAAAAACTCACTGCCATCGAGTCAATTCTGACTCATAGTGACAACCATTCGGCTTCTGAGGCAGTGAATCTTTATGGAAGTAGACTGCCCCATCTTCCTTCTGCCAAGCAGCTGGTGGGTTTGAACAGCCAACCTTTTGGTTAGCAGTCAAATGCCTTAGGCACTGTGCCACCAGAGTTCCTTGGAAGAGTGCCTATTGTTGTTGTTATGTGCTATCGAGTCAGACCCAACTCATAGTGACCCCTCCTTGGGTTTCCGAGGCAGTATCACTTCGGAAGTAGATTGCCCCATCTTCCTTCCAAGGAGTGGCTGATGGGTTTGAACCACCAGCCTTTTGGTTAGCAGTAAAGTGCCTTAGGCACTACGCTACCAGAGCTCCCGGAAAAATGCCTAGTATGTAGTAAATGCTATATAAGAATTAGCTTTTATTTATATGCATTATCTTATTGAATATTCACAATAGCTTTACGATATATGTTCCATTACTGTCCCAATTTCACAGATAAGGAAACCACAGTCCAGAAATATTAAATAACTTTCCAAAGTCACAGAGTTAGCTATAGAAGAGTCAAAATTCAAATCTGTGCCTCCTGAATCTATAGCCCACATTTAAAAACCATTTCACTGTAATTTCAGTCTAATGTCCTCCAAAAATCTTTAAAAATGCAAATGAGTGTGGTAGATTGTTTGGATTAATACCCCAAAATTCTTTACTTCTCTCTGTGTGCATGCTTCTTGCCACGTAACCCTGTAGTACCCTCTCATCTGATTCTGGGCTCAGCCACTTGACTTGTTTTGGTCCATGGGATGTTAGCAAACATATGCAGAAGTCTAGAAAGCACTTAGGAAATTAGGTTTGCCTTACTTTTATACCTCTTCTTTTACCCTGAAAACATACCCAGGCTGCCCTGCCAGAGGCTGAGAGAAGAACTAACTCATCCTGGTCACTCCAGCTAAAGCCAGGCTAGCTCAGCTGAATAGCAGCCACTGCCAGAATTTTAAGGAAGTCCTGCCAAGATCAGAAGGATAGCTCAGCCAGTTCTAAGAGTCATGGGCTAAATACATGTTTATTACTGTATTCCTCTAATTTATTTTGTAGCTTTTTACCTGTTTAATAGGGGAAAAGAGACCCCATATTAAAATAGGTTCAATAGAGACAATTTTATTGATCCTTGGACAGAACAAAGACAAAACAAAGACTATCGTCCAGGATGAGGGAAACAATCTACATGTACACAGTACAGAGAGTTGAATGGAGTCCACTGAGTTATAGTCATCGGGCTAATTATATATGATTGAAAAAAAAGGGGGCAGGGGAAAACCATGATTGATAGTAGATTGATTTGTCACTGTTGCAGATGGAACTACAGAAACAGAGGGCAGGGAGCCATGATTGGGATACATACATAATTGAAGATAGAAAAGGGTTATAGGATTGGTTCTGGGCCTTGACTACCCTGCTAGGTGGTGGTCCAGATAAACTGTGACTCTGGTGGCATAGTGCCTAAGGCATTTGACTGCTAACCAAAAGGTTGGTCGTTCAAACCCACCAGCCATTCCTCAGAAGGAAGATTTGGCAATCTACTTCCATAGAGATACCACTTCCGGAAACCCAGGGAAGGCTCCCTGTGAGTCAGGATCTGACTCCAGGGCAGTGAGTTTGGTTTTTCTGTTTTTGGTTTTCATGACCATGCAGACTGAGTCTTAGCCTCAAAGTGGATACCAAACAATGTCAAGACCGCAATCTTAATTTAAATTAGAAAAGGGCACACTCAAACAAATTCTTTGGTTCTTTGTTGAGCATAATCTACTTTCAACCACATTCTTCCTAAAGGCCAACTGTCCCTCCCTAGGTTTATCCTGGAACTTGTCTGTGCATAGCCACAATGCTGGTTTAATGGAAAGAACCCAAATGGCATCTGAAACTTATGTGAAGCCTCAAAATGGAGTAAGGACTCCCACTGCAGACCATAGCCTTCCATAAACCAAGTGCTTAAGAATTTAAGCTCTAATACACCCAGCATTTTTATGGTAACAAATAACAGGTACAATGAATTTACTCCTTAATCATTTTCTACGTGGAATGTAAATTCCAGGGCAGATACCTTACCTTCTCCATTTGGTAAAAAATCACCATACAATCAGACACACTAATATGTGCATGTATATAGGACATACGGTCAATATTAATCAAGAATGAAATATTATGATGAAGAAACCAGTTCATGTGCTATCTCCACCACTTCAACCACACAAGGCTTTCTTTCTCTGCCTGCATTTCCCTTTGACCAAGGTTCATCAGTGTCTTATAAGAAACAGGAAACTGGACTGGGAGTTTGGAGGTTTGCTTGTATTAAGCAGGTAATGAACACAACTCATAACACTAAGAACAGAGAAACCATATCAATGAACAAGAACATAATGTTCCATTACTGTGACTCCAGAGTCCAACCAATCGCCCATGTGAAAGCACTGTTATTAAAGAGAAAAGCGTCTCAACTCCTATGAGCCCAGGTAAAATAGATTAAGGGTAAAATTGCCATCTCTATCATACTGCCCTGGGCCTTGGTGATGTCATTTTCACATTTAACACCTGGTTAAGTATAATGGGAAGCCGATATTCTTCTGTGGGTGTAAAATTAACCTTTCAATAAAACTAAAAGCTATCTTGAGCATCTTTGGCTGAAGTTTAAAATAGAATAATTATAAAACTCCCAAAATCTGCTAAACTTCCTAATCAAAACTATTGGGAACGAAACATGTTTTCCCTTGTGATTTACAGTTCAGTGGGATATAATTTTCACGTATTTGCTTCTAAATAATTTCTTACAAAGGATTTTTATTTATTTACTTTTTGCCTGGGCCTACCCCTCTCCAGAGGCTTTTTGTCGATGAGAGATTCAATTATTCATCACATGCCATCAGGAAAAAATTATTATGAATATTATAGATGGCCATGATTTCATTAAGGGAAAAAAACCTCATTTAGTCATCAAGACCGAACTCAGATCCTCTGTGCTAATCAACGCAGCATGAAAAAAGCCTTCCACATTAGTGGATTTGTAAAATATCCTCCAGGTCTATGGACTAAATGTTTGATATTCTGAGGGGAGTTTGTTTCCTGAGTGGTTTTAGCCTTCAATTTCCTCCTTTAAAGTTAATTGCCATTCTGTTGTGAGGAAGAATTTGTCTTTTCTGATAGGCATCTCCTCAAAAAAGCTAACCCTCTCATAATTTCATTCAGTTCATGTAGTCCAGCGGAAAAGACCTAAGGATGGTAAGAAAAAAAAAAAAAAAAAAAAAAGCCAGGAAAACATTTTTCTGCATTGTAGTTGTTGTTGTTGCTGTTAGGTGCCATCTAGTTGGCTCCAACTCACAGAGACCATATGTACAACAGAACAAAACACTGTCCAGTCTTGCACCAGCATCACGATCCTTGCTATGCTTGAGCCCATTGCCGCAGCCGCTTCTCAATCCATCTTATTGAGGGTTTTCCACTTTTTCTCTGACCCACCACTTTACCACGCATGATATTCTTCTCCAGGGAATGGTCGCTTCTGACAACATGACCAAAGTAGGTAAGATGAAGTCTGGTCATTCTTTCTTCCAAGGAGCATTGTGGTTGTACTTCTTCCAGGACAGATTTGTTCATTCTGACAGTTCATGGTACTTAAAGTATTCTTTGCCAACACCACAACTCAAAAGCATCAACTGTCCTTTAGTCTTGCTCATTTATTGTCCAGCTTTCACATGCATACGAGGTGAGTGAAAACACCATGGCTTAGGTTAGGCACACCTTAGTCTTCAAAGAGACATCTTTGCTCTTCAGCACTTTAAAGAGGTCTTTTGCAGCAGATTTGCATTGTAGGCACTCAATAAATGTTACCTGTTACTATTTTGGGAATGGTGTCATGGCTTTTGGTAGTATGTGCCATGGAGTTAAGTTAATCCTCATGTTGACTCTATGACATAGTTACTGTAATCTCCATTTCACATATTGAACTCAAAGGCACACAGAGGTAATGTGACCTGCCCAAGGTCATTTGACTAGAACTGGCAGAGATTGTTAATCCAGTTCTATATGACTCCAATATCCATGTTCTTTCTGCTACATCATGGTTCTGCATTTTGAAGACCTAGAATTGTCTATCTGCTACAATTCAGTCACTAGCCACCTATTTGTAAAATAGTACACATAGTAGTGATATGGACCATCAAACTCCATCCACGAACAGTAGTCTGGAATCCTGAACAATGAACTGGATTGGGAGTTTGGAGGTTTGTATTTAGCCATCATCTCTGTTACTCATTAGCCATGTGATTTTGAGTAAAACCATTGCTCTGTCTAGTCCCAATTGTCTCATAGTAAAAAGCCTGGATTTATTCAGCCCTTCTGAATTGATAGTTCTGTGATTAGAAATCTGAAATCATTTTTGTGATTCATCAAAAATGAAATAAATTAAGAAAAAACAGAGATGTTCAGTGCATTTAAGTTTTTTAAAATTTTTATTGTGATTTGGGTACAAATTTATAAAGCAGATTCATTTCATTCTCAAAAGGTCATGCACATTTGGTTTCACAGCATCATTTACAATGCCAGCAATAGAAAACTGTCTTCCCATCTCCTCCCTGTGGCTATCCCTTCCTTCTTGTCTATGCATTCCTGTCTGTCCAGCTTTCCCTCTATGGAAATGTTGCCTTTCTGATCTCTCATGGTTGATTGATCCAAGGGGCGCATCTCCCTAGGGTAAGTGCTCGGCTTGTAGGCCTTTCTCCTGTTTGGCTGAGAGCTAATCCACAGAAGTAAGTCTAGTTCCAGGCCCAAAGGATAACCTGGGGCCATAGTCTCTGAAGTTCCAGCATTCAGTATTCAATCAGTAATTCTGGTCATTCTATTTTTCAAATTTTGTTCCACATTTTTTCACTACTCCATCCAGAATCTCCAATTTTGATCCCTTTCCAAGTGGTAGTACATTTGGTTTTACTTTCAAAAAATAGATACATTTCAGGACAACTTTAGTTAACTGGAAAAAACACTGATGTGAAATACCTGATTCCTGTAAAATCCCATATTAAAGAATGCCAGTGCCTATTTTTTAAAATCTGAACTGATTGCTATTAACTTTTGGGTGTCATGGAATTACTTTGATAATTTGATGGAGGCTATGCATTCCCCAGGGACCCTCAAAGCTGATGTTTAGACTCTCTGCTCCAAATTTAACTTCTGCATTAAAAAAATAAACAGTTGCTATCAAGTTGATTCTGAAGGGGACCTCATGTGTCAGAGCAGAACTGTGCCCATAGGGTTTTCAATGGCTGTGACACTTCAGAAGCAGATTGCCAGGCTTTTCTTTCAGGGAACCACTGGGTGGATTCAAACCACCCACCTTTTGGTTGGTAGTTGAGTACATAACCATTTGTGCCTCCCAGCATAAAGACTTAACCATAATGCCCCTTTAATTCTAGAACTCCCTAGAGCTAGAAGATGATACAAGTAACCACCTCAGATAACTAGGAAAATATGAAGAAAGGAAAGAAGTCATTGTCATGAAGCTCTATGCACAAAAGATTATTCAAAAATCAATCTTGAGTACTTATGAAATGATGACATAAACCAATGGGAAAAAAACAGAACCTTGTTTACAATAATTCCATTTATAAGCAACTTTTCTGGAATTATTTGGTCACCCATTGTAAGATCCAAGTGTGTTATGTTCCAGAACCAAGATTTAAATAGGTGTGTATTTACGAATCATCTCACAATGTGGATGAATTTGGAGGACATTACACTGAGTGAAATATGTCAATCGCAGAATGACAAATATTGTATGAGTCCATTGTTGTGAAAAGTCAAGGAAAGGTTCACTTAAGGAAGGAAATTCACTTTGTTGGTTACCGGGGATGGGACGGAAGGGGTGGGAAAATTTCAGACTAGTTGGGGTCACGTGTTGATTTGGGGGAGTGAGGGATAGTATGTAGGGTCTGTGACCAGCGTGACAACACCGGGGAAGGGAAGGACACTGAAATATGCACGTAAGACATAGACAACAGAGGCAAATACTAGTATATGCACAATATTGCATTACCACTAACACCAAACACCAGGCTGCGGACAAATGCATACACAGGTAAGAAGACTGGGTGGGGGTAGGTGAACAGGAATATACCCTATACCAAGGGTAGATTTGGCTGAAGATAATTTTACATATGCACTTGTGCTACAAAATTAGCTACATACATTACAGAAGCAACAGAAGACGGAGTTGGAGCAACTTCTCAAAGACAACCAAACACCTCAAGAGAGAATCACTGGGACTGCCGACTGGAGACCATATTCTCGGGGGACATCATGCTCAACTGACACAACATAGTACATAAAAATCTTGTTCTACAGCCTGCTTTGGTGAGTAGCGACTGGGGTCTTAAAAGCTTTCAAGTGGCCATCTAAGATGCAGCTATTGGTCTCATCTCATCCGAATCAAAGAAGAGTGAAGCAAATCAAAGACATCTGGAAACAATTAGTCCAAAGATAAGACAGACCAGAGGACCTCAGCCTTCAAGACCCTGAGACCAGAACTAGATGGTGCTCAGCTTTCAATGCCAACCACTAACAAAGGGATCAAAACTGGAGATCCTGGATAGAGTGGGAGGAAAAATGTGGAACAAAATTCAAAAACACAAAAATGACCAGAATTACTGGTCAGAGAGAGTCTGGTGGAACCCCCAAGACTATGGCCCTGGGTTACCCTTCGGGCCTAAACATGGGCTCACACCCATGGATGGCTTACAGCCCGACAGGAGAAAGACCCACATCCAGAACGCCTACCCCAGGGTGATGCACCAACCTACTGTAGGGGATACACCCCTTAGAGCAGTCAGCCATGAGACACCAGAATGGCAGTATTCACATACAGGGAAAGCTGGACAGACAGTGAAGAAGGGCACAGGGAGAAGGCATTCACAGGGAAGGGAGGGAAGGAGAGTTTGTTATGGTCAGGGATGGTAATTGGGGTGTGAAATCAAATGTGCAGGAACTGTTGAATGTAAAACAAATTTGCTTTATAGATTTGCACCCAAAACACAGCAAAACTTTAAAATAAGTAAATAAATAAGTGTGTATTTATTTTGCAAAGAGGTTAAGAACTTGTCCAAAGCTACATGGTGGAAGAGAATTTAAATAAAATTAATACCATGTAATTGTCAATTACAAGAATCTCAGGTCTGACATCAACTTCCAAGGGAGCCTTTGAAGCAACCATCAGGACGATGTGCTGAAGGCATTGCCAATGAACACCTGTTGCCTGAAGGTTAAGAGCCCAACGGTTCTCCCTCACCCTGTAATTCTCCCTCACCTGCTTGGGTTTTGTAGATGTACATGCTTTTTTTTTTTTTTTTTTTCCCATTGGCCACTTTGATATTTGGTAGGTGTTTCTGGTATATACCTCAAGACAGCAGAAGCGAAGGATTTCTTACCTCCTGACGTTTCCAGAATGGAGAATGAGTAGTGTGCAGGTTTAAACACAGGACTGAAATCATTGACAGGAGCGATCTCCACAATGATCGTCACCGTTACTGTAAAATTGAGCAGGGAATAACCACTTTGTGGTTACTGTAGTTTTATCATACAACAAGTTAAATTTTCCCCCAGGAACAAGCTTAGCAGAAGATTTTGAAATTACAACTGAATTCTCTCTGCTCTCAAATGATACCTGTTCCCAAACTATGTGTTTGCTCAGAAGGAATTCAAATGAATCCTAGTGCTAACCAAAGCAATTTAGTCAAAGATATATAGTATTATTCTAGACAGTATTTTATATAGTATGTGATACATAGCATAAGTAACTGTGCAATTATATATTTACACAAAGTATTATATTTTTCGTGAATACAATTGCTTTCATTCAAGCGTTTGCTGGGTTGTTTGTCACTCTCAATCCAGGATATGGTATTCTACATTCTTCTTTTAATATCAGAAGGAAGATTGGGCAATCTACTTCCATGGTGATACTGCCTTGGAAACCTGAGGGGGGTCGCTATGAGTCAGTCCTGGGAGGTGGAAAGGAGACACAGCAAACTCATGTTCAAAGCTTGGGTTTAACATTTACCCTGTGGCCTTGAACTACTTAACTTCTCTGAGGTCCACTTTCTTCCACTTTTTTCTGCCTTGGAAACCCAAGGAGGGGTTGCTATGAGTTGGGTCCGACTCAACGGCACATAACAACAACAACATGCCAGTGTGAATTTGAGGACAAAATGAGATCATACCTAAGAAGGTTTTTTCCAAACTATAAAAGGTTCAGTAAAAAGTAGTTATTACATTATATTCATCTCATTCAGAGGTTTGTTGGAAAAAAGAATTCTGTATTTCAGACGAGCATGCTTAAATTAGCATATCAGAAAGAGAGTTATCAAAAAGAAATTTGATGTTCACACATAAAAGCAAGCAACTTGCAAACAAGGAAATTGGTTTTTTATAAAAGTAAAATAATAATTAACGTTTACTCTGCTAAGCACTGACTTGGCATTTTATTAGCCTTTGTCTCTCTACCATGTTTTGTTTTTGTAGCTAGGTGATGTAAAATGCATTTTTGACTCATAAAAACTCCATGTAACTGAGTAAAACTGCCCCGTGACATTTTCTAGGCTGTGATCTTTACAGGAGCAGATCACCAGGTCTTTTTTCTCTGGAGCTCCCAGGTGGGTTTGAACTGCCAACCTTTCAGTTAGCAGCTTAGGGCTTAATATCATTGCACCACCAGGGGGCCTTCTCTCAACTATTGTTGTTGTTGTTATGTGCCATCGAGTCATGTCCAACTCACAGCGACCTTGTGTACAACAGAATGAAACATTGCCCAGTCCTATGCCAGCCTCATGATCCCTACTATGCCTGAGCCCGTCTCTCTACTATAGGTAGATACTATTGTTTCAGTTTTGCAGATGAGAAAACTGAGGTTTCTAGAATCAAGTTCTTTGACAAAGGTCATGAGGCTAGTTAAGTCACTGAGAACAGGTGAAGCTGTACCTGCCAACATCCCTGAAGATGTCTTCACTGACATGCTAATATGTCAAATGCAAAATGCTAAGTTGAAAAAAGATTTGGAAAAAAATCCAAAATTTGGCAACACTTCTTACGGTTTCTATATGCCAATATGCATTTTGAATCTGCAACTATGCATTGTTTCCCAAAATTATTTTGTCCACAAATTTCTTCTTAGTGGATTATCTTGTGGAATTTGTGGTCTGAAGAATACTTTGTATATTGCCTCTTGAAAATCTATGCCACCTATGTGAAACAGGGCTTTTACTGCAGGGAGTCAGTGGCATTCTTCATATTTTGTCATGTGTTATTATGTGCATTGTTCTGGGAATAGGGTCTACAGCTTTCATCAGGCTCTCACAGGTGTCCACAATCCCAAAGAAAGGTTAAGAAGCACTATTCTATAGGGACAGATGATTTATGTCAAAGCCTTTATCCTTCCCTCAATACATTCCATTTATGTGCTGCAGGAGCAGGTACCATTTACAGCTCTGCCATAGTATGACTTTTACTGCATCCATAAAGAGTCAAAATTGTGCTAATTAGCCAGCCTGTAAAAATAGACTGAACCATGTGTGAGGTGTTACAAACATCCTATCTAAGTAGTTTCTATGAATGTGTTGGGGTGTGAGGACCAGAGAGGATGTGGATTTGTTACTGTGAGAACTTTTTTTCCTTCCACTTTGAGGGAAAGCAGGGCAGATTCTTTTTTGATGAGTTAGATCATGAGGATAAGAACAGCAAGAAAAAGAATTCTTCCTGAAAGGTCAGCTGGGCTATGTACTAGGCTTTTGTATGAAACTCTATCAGTGGAGAGCAGAGAAAACACAAGAACATTTCTGGGCATCCTGGCATGCTTGGCATCTGTCCCCTGCACATCAGCTCTCCACATAGTTGGGTCACTTAATCTACCATTTGTAGACTTATCTCCATTATGATTTTATATCAGTGAGTCAAAACAAATTTAAAGAGCTCTGGTAGCTTAGTGCCTAAGGCACTTGACTGCTAATCAGAAGGCTGGAGGTTCAAACCCACCAGCCACTCCTCGGAAGGAAGATGGGGCAATCTACTTCCGTAGTGATACTGCCTCGGAAACCCAAGGAGGGGTCGCTATGAGTCAGGTCCGACTCGACGGCACATTACAACAACAACAACAAGATCTGTTGCTTCAGGAGCTCTCTTCAAGCAGTACCTAAGGCTAACCAGAAGGTTGGTGATTCAAACACACCAGCCACTCCATGGATGGAAGATAGGGCAAGTTCTTCATTAAAGATTTACTGTCTTGGAAACCCAGTGGGGGTCACTGTATGTAACAATTGACATGATAGTGGTGAGTTTCGTTTCTTTTTTCCTTTTTTTTTTTTGAGATTTGTTGCTTAAAGCTTAGCATTAAGTTCCCTTCAGTTGCAAATATATAGATGTGTACTATCACCTCACCTTCCTATAGTCATAGCAGATAAAGAATTATTTACACATTGCTCTCAGATGCAGCAACAGAATGGTTCTTAACCCAATGATCCAAGCAACCATACCAATAAATCAGAGTTGGAACAAGGATTGATATTCTACAGCTAAACTTATGTTCTCCACCCAAGCACTCATATCTTCTTGAATGTCTTTGATGCCAGCCACCTGCTGGATCACTTACTAGCATACTTTCCCAATAAAATAGATAGTTGGTATTAATTACAGATGTATCCAGAAAGCTTTGTGAATCCCTATTTTTACAGATACCACTATAGGTAATAAATTCACCATTAACATATGATAATATGTAGCTGAACACGTAAATGACACCTTGGGGCACTTAAATCATATTCTTACAGGTGCAGCAATAAACAGAGGGAAGCAGGTGTCCACTGGTTGGCTAAACTTACTCATTAACTAAATTCACTGCTTCAGCACCATACCACACATTTTAAATCTGTGCCTCAGGGAGTTTTGCAATCGGTAAAACTATAACTGCCAAATCCACAAATGCCAAGGGTCCTTTGACCATGCCGTTGGGCTGAAGTTAACCTCATTACCCCCAAAGCCCATTCTCTGAACTCAGTTCAACTAAACTCACTGCCATCAAGTGGATTCCAACTCATAGCGACCCCCTTTGGATTTCTGAGGTGGTAAATCTTTACAGAAGTAGATTTCCCAGCCTTCTTTTGTGGAGTGGTTGGTAGGTTTGAACCACCAACTTTCTGGTTAGCAGTCAGATGCCTTAAGCACTACGCCACCAGAGCTTCTTAGAGCTCATTCTAGGCTGGCCCAAAATGATAGAATATTTATGAGACAACCAAATGACAGAAAGGGATAACTTTTCTCTGCACTTTCATGAAAGGAATGAGATACAGGATTTGGCAAGTGTCCATGGTTTGCTTTAATTATTGTTCTCTCTAAATTAATTCAAATAAAATACAAAAGAAAAGCATTCAAATACCTATATGTTTGGGTTGCATGTTGCCCAATATCTGATTGTTGGCATTACAAGACATAAAGTCATTCAAATATCATAGCATAAGGGTTGGGCTTAACACATTGCCTGATAATTTTAACTCCAAGGATCTCTAGTCAGGGCTATTTTTATGAATTGTGTAATGTTTAAGGACTTGCTAACCAAGAGGTCAGTGGTTCTAACCCACCAGCCACTCCACAGGAGAAAGATGAGGCAGTCTGTTCCATAAAGATTACAGCCTTGGAAACCCTATTGGGCAGTTCTACTCTGTCTTAAAGAGTTTCTGTGTGTCAGGGTCAACTTGACAGCAGTGGGTTGTAGTAAGAGGTGAAAAAGACTAAGGAGCTGGCCCTGTCTTCTTCCTGGATCTAATGAGAACTTCCAATAAATGCCTATCTAATTCTTACCTTGCCCCTATGCCTACCTTAGCAAAACTGTCCCAGTTATAATGAATCTTAAATTTTTAAAATCTAAAATGAAGAGTCTAAAGAAAAGGTACTTACTCATCCTGGAGAAGTTTATCAAGCTTACCTGTATGGGAGGGATGTAGGTCATCAAATACCAAGACCATCATCTCATAGATATGCCCATCTGAAACCATCTCTGGATTTTCATAATCCAAATCTCTGGCAACCTTACAGAACAACATTATTTCAGGAAAAAGGACATAATTTTTTTTTTAGGACATAATTTTTTTAATATACATATTTTAAGTAATAAACCATTCTGGAAGAGGCATGTGTATGGCTATTTTCATTTCACAAGGATGGCATCAGAAGATGCCAGAGACTAGTTATAGCCTGGCACATAGAAGTAGACATTTCAGTGGAATGAAGGGACATCTTAGGTCTACTTCCAGATCTTAGGTCTTGGTCAAAGCATCCTGGGATAGTAGAAGAAAAACGGGTCCTATCTTGTCTTCATTGCATGCTAATTGTGTGACCTTTATCAAAATATTTAAAAAGAGAAAATATTTTTAAAGTACTTGTAAGTGATAAAGCACTATTTTATGTGTGTGTGTGTGTGTGTGTTGTTCTTATTATGACAAAGACATTGACCATTTCAAAAATATTTATTCAGTGCTAATTAGTTTCCAGGCACAGTGGTAGTTACTGGGGATACAGTAATAAACAAGATCCCACAGCACAGACATGAAGATAATCCTAATTTAACAGCATTTCAATGAAACTCAGTTTGTATTCATTGTAATAGGTCAATATGACACCAAGTACTCAGATATTTGGAAACAATTATATATTTTTAAAATTTCTGGCCTAATTCATTCACCCATTCATTAAAGTATATTGAATAGTCACTGTGCACCAAGCTCTACAGTAGGTGTTGATACACAGTAATGAACCTCAGAACCATTTATAAAGCTTACAGTCAAATGAAAGAGACCAACAATTAAATAGGCAGTTAAAAATGAATCTAGTAAGAGTTTTGATCAGGAAAGTAGAATTTCTACTTTCATAGCAGGGAGAGCTAAGCCAATTATGGTGGTCATAGAAAATGTGTAGAAATAGGTGAAATTCAAGACCTAAAGAATAATTATGAAAATGTAGAAACTGCCTAAGGCACTTGACTGCTAACCAGAAGGCTGGCGGTTCAAATCCACCAGCCACTCCTCGGAAGGAAGGTTGGGCAATCCTACTTCCGTAGTGATACTGCCTCGGAAACCCAAGGAGGGGTCGCTATGAGTTGGGGCCGACTCGACGGCAAATAACAACAACAACAACATGGGTGATGGGTGGGGAAAACAATTTGTATATACAGCAATCATATGTGAAGGCCCAAAAGTTAATTAGCAACATGTTTACAAAACCTCTATTTTCCATACTCCACTTCAAAAGAACAATTTTGACTCCAACCAAAAACCAAACTTACTGTTGTCGAGTCGGTCCCGACTATAGTGACCCCTCCTTGGGTTTCGGAGACAGTGTCTCTATGGAAGTAGATTGCCCAGTCTTCCTTCTGAGAAGTGGCTGGTGGGTTTGAACCACCAGCCTTCTGATTAGCAGTCAAATGCCTTTGGCACTGTGCCACCAGAGCTCACCATTTAAAAAATGGAAGTAAACTAAGGAACTCTCTTGGCTCAGTGCTTAAGCTTCCAAATTTCACAACATATGCAAAAATTCAATGTGTAGCTATTAGAATTTTTAAGAAAGTTTGAGTTTCGGGCTACAAAAAGAGAAAGGTCAGCAATGCAGCTTATATTGTCTGGCTTTGATAAAGTGTTTGCTGATGTTGGGGTAAAGAATAATTATGCCAAGCTAAGAAGGATTAACACTTTGAAACAATGAGCTGTGGAAATTAAGAATTAGAAGGAGGGATTTCTTCCAAGGCAGAGTCCCGTGTGGGGAAGGAAAAATAAACTTATTGTGACCATCATCTGCTAATGGAAAGTTTAGAATCTAAAGAGGGTAGAGAGAGGAGGAGCTCATTGGCCTCTTCAGTGCCAGGACAATGAACCATCATCATACATGTAGCCACACAGACTTATCTCTAAGGAAATCAGCATGCTGTATAATCTCTGAATCATTTTCCCAGCTAAATAAGAAATAAATTTTCTTGTGCTCATTATAAAATAAAGGAAATGAAAGTTGGCAGTAAGACAATGAAGGACTTGCCCAGATGCCTTCTAGCAAGACAGCCAGAACTTCTCTCTGCTGTGTCAGAGATCCCCTTGCTGAATCTACCAATACCATCTCACTTGTGGCCATAAAATGGCCCCACCTCCTTAGGAAAATTCCAGAAGATACAGCAGTTGGTGCACACCCGAATGAAGTTTGCAACACTTGGCACTTGTTCAAAGAGTTGTCCAGAACCAATTGGCCCTGCACTTGGAGTGTAACGGAGTATATCAGGAGGCTCATCGAGATCGTGACAGGAGAGTCTTGCAACTACTGTATCTTTTGCTTGGATCTCTTTGCCTGTGTACCTATTTTATTTTTCAGGAAGAATAAAACAGTTAGATGAATAGTCCTTAAAAATGTAATTCTTTCCCCATATAACTATTCACTGGTTTGGGTAATACATATGTATGAAGGCCCTATTTATTTTGGGACAGACAGACCAGTTTTAGAGTACCATCTGGGAAGCCATTTCCCAAACGGTGCTATGGAATACCAACCTTGGAATACCAAGCCTTGGAATACCTTGGAATGCCAAGATCCATACTCATTTTCTGGGAGTATTGACTTTCTGCATCCAGCTAGGTACTTGTTTATGGTAAGACATTTGCCAGAGGCATCATCTCAATGGAGAAGAGCTGAATGGGGATCAGGTTCTTCTATGGAATCGTGCCAACCTGGAGCATCTAGGTGCTGTAGTCAATGTGGACGGTTCTCCCATTCTATAGTCAAAGTAGACTTATTTCCATCTCCGTATATTTACCCATTTCTTCACCTCTCCCTATCCCAAATGCTCATTCTTAAATTCTCAACCTCTAAGTCCCACTCACCCTTTGAAGTGTAATATAGAACTCACTCCTTCAGGAACTACTTCAGTCTTCCATGTTCTTTCAACAATCAAAGCATGTAGAACTTAATATAAAATTGCATCATTGTGTTGTTGTTAAGTACTGTTGAGTCAGCTTCAACTCATACTGACATTGTGTACAACAGAATGAAACACTGCCTAGTCCTGCATCCTCACAACCCTTGGCATGCTTGAGCACATCGTTGCAGCCACTGAGTCAATCTATCTTGTTGAGGGTCTTCCCCTTTTTCACAGATGCTCTATTTTACCAAGTATGTCATCCTTCTCCAGAGACTGGTCCCTTCTGACAACATGACCAAAGTAGGTGAGATAAAATCTGGCCATTCTTACTTCTAAGGAGCTTCAAAGGCTGCACTTTTTCCAAGACATATATGATTGTTCTTTTGGCAGTCCATGGTATTTTCAATATTCGCCAACTCCATGATTCAAAGGCATCAACTCTTGTTCTGTCTTCTTTATTCATTGTCCAGCTTTCACATGCATATGAGATAGCTTAAAATACCATGGCTTGGGTCAGGCACCTTAGTTTTAAAATGAAATCTTTGCTCCTTAACACTTTAAAGAGGTCTTCTGCAGCAGATATGCGTAGTACAATATGATTTCTGATTTCTGGACTACTGCTTCCATGAATGTTTATTGTGGATCCAAGTAAAATGAAATCCCTGACAACTTCCATCTTTTCTCAACTTATTATGATGTTTCTTATTGGTCCAGTTGTGAGGATTTTCATTTTCTTTATGTTAAGGGGTCATCCATACTGAAGACTGTAGTCTTCGATCTTCATCAGTAAGTGCTTCAAGTCATCTTCACTCTCAGCAATCAATGTGGTGTCATCTGCATATCACAGGTTGTTAATGAGTCTTTCCTCCGATCCTGATGCAGCATTCTTCTTCATATGGCCCAACTTCTTGGGTTAATTGCTCAGCATACAGATTGAATGAGTATGGTAAAAGGATACAACCCTGATGCATACCCTTCCTGATTTTAAACCATGCAGTATCCCCTTGCTCTGTTTGAACAACAGCATCTTTGTCTATGTACATGTTCCTCAGAAGCACAATTAATTGTTCTGGAATTTCCATTCTTCACATTGTTACCTATAATTTTTCATGATCCATACAGTCTTTCTGGTCTCTCCACTTGTCTGTAAGTTTGTCATACTGTGGTAGCTTGTGTATTGCTATAAGGCTGGAGGCTAAGCCACTGATATTCAAATACCAGCAGGGTCACCCACAGTGGACAGGTTTCATTGGAGCTTCTTGACTAAAACAGGGTGGGAAGAAGGGCAGGGCCATCCACTTCTGAAAAAATTGGCCACTGAAAACCTTATTAATAGTAGTGAAACACTGTCTGATATATTACTGGAAAAATCAAATTATATATTATTATTATTGTTTTGTTTGTACTCATCATATTGCTTTGACAAGATAACAATCTCCTTCGTTGTTGTTGTTGTTAAGTGCCGTCGAGTCGTTTCCGACTCATAGCGACCCCATGCACAGCAGAATGAAACACTGCCCAATCTCGTGCCAGCCCCACAATCCCTGCTATACTCGAGCCCATCATCGCAGCCACCGTATCAATCCATCTCCTTGAAGGCCTCCCCCTCTTTCGTCGACCCTCCACCCTACCAAGCATGACATCCTTCTCCAGGGAATGGTCCCTTCTGACAACATGACCAAAATAGGTGAGACGAAGTCTGGCCATTCTTGCTTCCAAGGAGCATTCTGGCTGCACTTCCTCCAGGACAGATCTGTTAGTTCTTTTAGCAGTCCATGGTACATTCAGCATTCTCCGCCAGCACCACAGCTCAAAAGCATCAACTCTTCTTCGGTCTTCCTTATTCATTGTCCAGCTTTCACATGCATACCAGGCGATTGGAAAAATCATGGCTTGTGTCAGGCGCACCTTAGTCCTCAATGAGATATCCTTGCTCCTCAGCACTTGAAACAGTTCCTTCGCAGTTGACTTTCCCAATGCTACACGTCGTCTAATGTCCTGACTGCTGCTTCCGTTGGCATCGATTGTAGAACCAAGCAACGTGAATTCCTTGACAACCTCAATCTTCTCTCCATTTCTTGTGATGCTGCTCATTGGTCCAGTTGTGAGGATTTTTGTTTTCTTTATGTTGAGATGTAATCCATACTGCAGACTGTATTCTTCAACCTTCATCAGTAGGTGCCTTAAGTCATCCTCACTTTCAGCAAGCAAAGTTGTATCGTCTGCATATCTCAGGTTGTTAATGATTCTTCCCCCAATCCTTATACCACATTTTTCTTCATATAGTCCAGCTTCTCAGATTATTTGCTCAGCATATAGATTGAATAAGTGTGGAGACAGAATACAACCCTGACGCACTCCCTTCTTGATTTTAAACCATGTAGTGTCCCCTTGTTCTGTTCGAACGACAGCCTCCTGGTCGAGGTACAGATTCCTCATGAGTACTATCAAGTGCTCAGGGATTCCCATTCTTCTCAATGTTATCCATAATTTGTCATGATCCACACAATCAAATGCCTTTGCATAGTCAATAAAACACAAGTAAACATCTTTCTGGTATTCCCTGCCTTGAGCCAAGATCCATCTGACAACAGCTATGATATCCCTTGTTCCACGTACAATCTCCTTACAGAGAACATATTACCTCCAAGGGCTGTAGCACTGGGTGCAGCATGTGGTAGATACTTGGTTAAAAAACTATGATCTTCCTGGGATGATGATGATGACGAAGAAGAAGACTACTTACTGAGTCTATGTAAATCTCTGTACTAAACAAATTCAACACATTGGTTGTATTTGAAGGAGCCCTGGTGGTGCAACAGTTAAGGGCTTGGCTACTAACAGAAAGGTCAATGGTTTGTACCCACCAGCCATTCTGTGGGGGAAAGATGTGGCAGTCTGCTTCCATAAAGATTACAGCCTTGGAAACCCTATAGGGCAGTTCTACTCTGTCCTACAGGGTTGCTCTGAGTCAGAATTGACTTGACAACAATGGCTTTGGTAGGTCATATTTGATTCTTGTAACAATGGTGAGGTAGGTGCAATTATCATCCCTGTTTGAAAGGTAGAATAACTGAAGCCCAAGCAAGACTAATGCTTGGTAATTAGCAGAAGCTAGATTTTATTTTTATTTAGATAACCAGGATTAAAACTTAAGAGACACTGGGTAACTTTCCTCTGTGTAACTGAGAAACTGGGGAAAGAGGCAGCATAGAAGAATGACAGGAATATTGAGTTTGGAACTGAGCTTCAGATAATACAAATAGCCATGCACACTTAATGCAGGCCCATAATCCCTTATCTGAAAAGCTCCGAAACTCAAACTTCTCATAATATTTTGGCATCGAAACCTGACTGAATCTGGTTTTTAGTAATAGAACTTTACTTGAACTGTCAGATCATTATTTGTCCCACTTGGCATGAGTATTCATACATTTTACTGCAGAAATATTCGTGGATTTGAAGATGATGTAGTACCCAGCCCCCACTGGAAAGATTGGATAATAGGTACTATATATAAAAAAACAGTTGCTATTGAGTCGATTCTTACTTACAGCCCCATGTGTGCACAGTAGAACTGCTCCATAGGTTTCCAAGGCTGTGACCTATCAGAATCAGATCACCTGATCTTCTGAGGCACCTGTGGGTGAGGTGGAATGGCCAAACTTTTGGTAAGTGATCGAACGCTTTATCATTTGTGCCAGCCTTTTTTCCTAGTCTGTCTGAGGCTGGAAGCTCCACTGAAACCTGTTGAGCACTGCAGCAACACACAAGTCTCAGTGACAGATGGGTGGTGGCTGCTCCTGAGTTGCACTGGCTGGGAATTGAACTTGGGTCTCCTGCATGGAAGACAAGAATTCTACCACTGAACCACCAGTGCCCCGACATACAACCATACTACCTTTTGAATATCCAGATATTCTTTGCTCTGAAACATAGCAAGTGCCAAGGATTTCACATAAGGGACTGTAGACCTGTAATAACTAACATTTACAAAGCTCACGTCATGTGCTCAACAGTGCTCAGAATGTTACCTAATTATCCCATCTACTCCTCACAACCACACTAAGTGGTTAAGTACTATTGTTACCCCATTTTATAAATGAAGAAATTGAAGCTCCAAGATCCTAAGTAAATTACTCAAGATCACATGGCTAATACATGATAGAACCAGGAATCCAAGTCAAGTCTATGACTCCAAAATTCAAGCTTTTAACCGCTTAGTGTTAGATCCAGAAGACCAAGCTTTCAGTCATGAATAGGCCCAACAGATCATTCTGAGCACCAGGATATGTGGCTGATCAAGAGTCACTTTGATGATCAGCCATGTGTCCAGTTGGGCCAATAAATATGACAATACCTCCATTCTTGCTCACTCTGAATTCTGGTCCTTTCCAATACTATCTGAGCTCACCTAATCAGATACTGATCACAGAAAGGAGCATTGTCATTGATGCCATGGATAAAGACAGCCACTGGAATTGCCGCACACCACCGGTCATTGTCACAAGCCCTAATGGAGAAGGACTGAATGCTTGCAAACCCTGCTGTCTCCACGTCAAGGCGGGCAGCAGTGATCACAGTCCCGTGCTCTGTAACAACACAACACATTTTGCTGAAAACTGGGCCATCTTGTCATTTTCAAAATTACTTTTAGCCTATAGTGATGAAAAAGATAAAGTATAAATTATATCCCATTCATTAGAATTAAAAAACTGATTCAAAATGCAGGTGCAGGTATTGTAATTGTTTATCACCAAAACACACTCATTAATCAAATTATATTAACTGGCAGCAAAATAAAAGTATTTTCATCTTAGGGTAACAGTGAAGACTTTCAAGGAGACCTTTATTTTTGGCTTTGAAGGATAAGCAGGATAAGGAAATGTTGGCAGAGAAATTGGAGGGTGGGGAGCAGGAGTTCATTCCCATTAGAGAAAACATCATAAATAAAAACAAAATAATAAGATAATGACTCATTATACTTCCTTTCATCAATCCATCTACCCATTCATTCAACAAACGTCTACTGAGTGCCAACTATGTTCCAAGAACTGAGTATTATTTATGTAACGATGAAGCCTTCATGGAATTTACAAACTGGGCTGAGAGACAAACACTAAAAAATATAGAAAAAAGAAAGGATAAATAATTACAAATAGGCATGCTATTAAGGAAATGAAAACTGTGATGTGATTTTCAAAATAATTATGTCCAATGGTCAGATGTTGAAAAATGCAAGGGCAGAAGTCCTAAGGTAGAAGATCTAGCTGTTTTACAAAGACCTAATAAGCTTGGAAAGACAGAGGTGAGGGCCAGAGAAAATCGAGTCTTATGGGTGAGGTTAGAAGTCTGGATTGCATTCCAAGTATAAAAGAAAATCACTGGAGGATTTTATGCAAAGAAGGAATATGATCAAATTCGACTTAAAAAAAAAATACATTCTAACTGCTCTGTGCAAACTGTTGGAATGGGCACAACTGAAAATAAAGCCCAGTAAAGAGGTCTGTGCAATAATGCAGGTAAAAGAGACAATGCTTTTCTTAGTTGGGGTTCCCCAGAAGCAGAACCTCCAATGAGGATCTAAATACAAGTAGTTTATTTTGGAGGTGATCAGGGCAACTCAGGGATTTGGCTTAAGGGAAGTGAGACCAGGAAGGAAAGGCTGCCAGTAAGAAGCGCGTTATCAAGCAAGCCACTGCTGTGGGCAACTGGAATATAACCTCATGGGTAACTGCAAAAGTCAGTATAGAATACACATTCAAAATTGTCCCTTGCTAGGGGCAAAGAGCTTTGGTGGTGTAGTGCCTAAGACATTTGACTACTAACCAGAGGGCTGGTGGTTCAAACCCTCCAGCCAATCTGCAGAAGAAAGACTGGGGAATCTATTTCTATAAAGATTTGCCACCTTGGAAACCCAAAGGGGGTTGCTATGAGTCAGAATCGACTCGATGGCAGTGAGTTTGGTTTGGTTTTTGAGTATTTATACACCAACTTCCTTCAGTCATTGGTTAAAAGCAGGGGGTGTAGTATCTCTCCAACATTTGTGGGGAGGGGAAGGGATCAGAAGGATGGAGGGGACAGAAATAGACATCAGACCCCAAATAAATCACAGGCAAGGACAAGCAGGTACTAGCAACTGGAAGTCAGGTCTGCTGAATTGAAGTGATAAGAGCTTAGGAGAGAGAGGTGGGAGACTGATCTTGGTATAGCACCTGCTACAATGGCCTTAACCTGCAGATGCACTAAACATATCCACCTTTCTTCTCTCTTCAGTCCCAGAAGAAGCCTTACATGTCACATGATCCTACCCACTTCCAACCTCAGCCACAGATGACTGTATGAAGAGTAAATGATTAGAATATCCAATCAGATTCTTTCTCACAAAAATTTGGTCCTGAACAGGTGATATTTCTACATATATATTTGTATGTGCTGTAAGAATATCAATTTAAATTGAATTAACAGGGGGAAAAATTATGACAACTTCTTAGCCACAGCCAGCCACTCTAAGGAAGCTAGGTATTGGACCTTTGGATTTGGGACCATGGTTACAGGGGACATCAAGCTCAGGTGACATAACATATTACACGAAAACACTGTTCTACATCCTACTTTGGTGAGTAGCAACTGGGATCTTAAAAGCTTACCAAGTGGCCATCTAAATGCAACAATTGGTTTCTCTTTGTCTGGAGCAGAGAAGAATGAAAACCAAAGACTCATGGAAACAATTAGTCTAAGGGACTAGTAGACCATGTGATCTTCAGCCTATATGACCATGAGACCAGACAAACAAGATGGTGCCTGGCTACCACTGTCAACCACTTGGAAAGGGATCAGTGCAGGAGATCCTGGACAGAATGGGAGAAGAATGTGGAACAAAATTCAAAACCATAAAAAAGACCAGGCCTATAGGTCCGATAGAGCCTAGTGAAACCCCCAAGACTATAACCCCTAGTGACCCTTCTGACCTGGAATTGAACTCACTCCCATGGCTTCCAGGCAAACAATAGACAAGCCCACAAGGTTAACAATTATGTCACGTAGGTATACTCCTTAGAAAAATCAATCATGGAAGATCAGAAGTGCAGTATTTGCAGAGGGAGATAGCTCAGGGGGCAGGAATGCATAGAAAGAAGGACACAGGAAAGAAGTAACTACAGGGAGGACGTAAGAAGAGAGCTGTTATATTATGGGGATTGCAGTCAATGTCATGAAAGAAACTGCTGTATGGAAAATGAATTTGCTCCGTAAACTTTCACCCAAAATATAATAATAAATAAATAAATAAATAAATTTGGCCCTGAAGCAGAGAGAAAAATGAATTAGGTCTGAGAAGATGAGCTAGAAAGTAGAGTAGAAAGCTAAGACTGCCATTTAGTAGCAGCCATGAAAAGCCAAATATTAGCTAATAAGTGAACAGAGAACTGGGTCTTCGAGAAAGAGAGTTATTCAGCAGAGTTTTATCAAGCATCTATTATGTTCTCCCTGTTAAATTTCTGGGAATGATCAAGACCTGATACCTGCCCTCAAGAAATTCAGTCTTGTAGAGAAGATGTAAATAATAAACAGATGATAATAATAGTGTATGATAAGAGTTATAATTTGCTGAGAATAATTCTCAACTTACGTTTGTCAACTGCAAAGTAAACATTTCCTGGATCTAATTCAAAGGTTAGATTTCCCAAGTTATCTTTATCTGTTGCCTGGCATACACCAACCATTTTCCCAATTGGAATTTCTTCAGCCAGTATGATGTCAACTTCATTATTCAGAGTTGAATTTGTAGAGGTAACATTCAAGACAGTGTTGTCAATACTGAATAAACTTGTTTTAAAAGAAAAGGTTATTAGAATGGCATTTACTTGTGTATTCTCTTCTACCCTGTATGATGGTGGAAGGGTAGAGGGTTGGAGGTCATAATGATGGAAGTGGAAATTATGGCCATGATACTCATTGCTAACCTATTTATTGAACATTTGGTTATACTTTACACACAATGCTAAGTAAGCCCTTTTCATGTGTTATTTCATTTGTTCCTCACAGTAGCCTAGGGAATAGGTACCATTTTTGTCTCTGCTTTAGAGCTGAAACTGAGATTTTGAAAAACTAAGTAACTTGCAGAAGTAAATGTCAAGGCGGCTGAGAGATGATTTGACCTCAAGTTGGTCTGACTCTATAGATTGTTTTCTTAATGTCTGTGCTCTTGCCCCTCCATAATAAGCCAGTTTCTTAAAATTGCTAACCCTCAAAAAGTTTACATCAACTCCCTATTGCTTGCTTTTTCTCAGCTGATAATATTAATCAGAATTTTCCTTAAGGTTAATGAGAGATAATCCAGCACATCAAACACTGAGAATATATTGCATTAATATCACCTTGTTTTATTCCAATTTCAATACATTTCATACTTTAAGACAATTTTGCTTTTGGTTTTTAAGAAAGGCTTTTCTTTGAAATCTTCAGTGGTTGTGTACATCTTAGTTCTTTTCCTTCTTGATAGAAAAAAAAAATATTCCATTGAAATGGAAATTTGGCTAATGAATTTCAGAAACTACATTTCCATATTGAATTTGCAAGGTCAAATTAAAATTCTGTTTCATGTTTTATTTCCTTACCTGCAGGTGAGAATGGGGTCCTTATTGTTGACACTGATGAGGTAAATCTTTAGATTTCCAGCAGTAAAAAGTCCTCCAGGATCAACCACTTTGATAACTAGTGAAAAACTGCAAGCACAGCCACAGAAAAGACAGCAAAGATTTCATAGTAACTAACAAGTCTTCAAGGAGCTCTTGTGGTGCGGTGGTTAAGGCATTTGGTTGCTATCTGAAAGGTCAGTAGTTTGAATCCACCAGTTGCTCCACAGGAAAAAGAAGAGGCAGTCTCTTCCTGTAAAGATTTACAGCTTTGGAAAACCTATGGGGTAGTTCTGTTCTGTGCTATAGGGTCAATATTGTTGTTAGATGCCGTCAAGTCTGTTCCAACTCATAGCAACTCTGTGTATGAACAACAGAAAAAAACAATGCCCAGTCTGGCACCATCCTCACAATCTTTGCTATGCTTGAGCATATCACTGAAAATACTGTGTCAATCCATCTTGTTGAAGGTCTTCGCCTTTTTCACTGACCATCTACTTTATCAAGCATGATCGCCTTCTCTAGAGTTGATAAGAGTCAGAATTTACTCAGTGGCATTGGGTTTGTTTAGTTTTGGTTTAACAGGCTTTTGTAGAAATAGAATCTCTTTGGGCTTAACTGGCCAATTAAAGCAATTGATTCATTAGTTAAAATGTCAGTTAAACCAGTTATTTTAACAGTTGGAAGTGGCTGACACTTTAAGAACCAAATTAGTCATTATCCAAATCAGTTGAGAGGGCAGGCAGGAACATAGAAAAGTCTGTTAATCCTCAGAACTGAAAAATGAAGGAAATTCCTTAGTATGGTGTAGCAAACAAAGCTTACGGCTATGGATCCTTACTTTCCAAACATTTACTTTTCAATATTGAAAACTGACCAGTGCAAAGGAGGAGTGTTTAAGAACACTTCAAAATAACTTACTGACCATGGGGAAATATTAGTATAGATGGATGACTAGTGAATTTTTATTTTAGCAGAGGAATCCTGGTGGCACAGTGGTTAAGAGCTTAGCTGCTTTGCTAAAGGTCAGCAGTTCGAACCCACAAGCTGCTCTGCAGAAGAAAGATGTGGCTTTCTGATTGCATAAAGATTAAAGCATTGTCAACCCTATGGGACAGTTCTCCTCTGTCCTGTAGGGTCACTATGAGTCGGAATCAATGACAACTGATCTTTTTTTTTTTTTTTTTTTTAATTATTATTTTCACTTCAGAGGAGATATGGATTGCCTTGGAGTATGAGGCTGCTTGAAATAATGGACAAACTGACTAATACATCCTAATTAAAAGCTAAATGGAACTGTAGTGGTGCAGTGCCTACAGCCTTTGACTGGTAGTCAGAAGGTTGGCAGTTCAAACCTACTAGCCACTCCACGGAAGGAAGACTGGGCAATCTACTTCCGTAAAGATTTACCACCTCAGAAACCAAAAGGGGGTCGCTGTGAGTCAGAATTGACTCAGTGGCAGTGAGTTTGGTTTTTATAGTTGTTTTGGTTTTTTTCAAAAGCTAAATATTTGCGATCATAAACTGTGACTAGCATGACCAGCTACCTTGATTTGCCCCAAACTCTCCTGTTTTCTGCCATCCATCAGTCAGTGTGTCATAGTGTCATGGCTTGCATGTTGCTATGACTTTGGAAGTGCTACCACTGGTATTTCAAATACCCATGGTAGACTGGTTTCAGTGGCGCTTCCAGGCTATGACAGACTAGGAAGAAAGGCCTGGCAATCTACGTCTAAAAATTAGCCAATGAAAACCCTATGGATCACAAAAGAACACTGTCTGACATAATGCTGAAAGATAAGCCCCCTACTTTGGTAGGCACTCAAAATACTTTGTAGCCACAACAATGGACTCAAGTGCAGGCATAACTAGGAGATATTGTGGGTTTGCTCCTGAACCACCACAATAAAGCAAGTCACACAAACTCTTTGGTTTCCCAGTGCATATAAAAATTATGCTTACACTATAATGTAGTCTGTTAAGTGTGCAATAGCATTATGAAACAAGTTTGAAATATTGTGAGAATTACCAGAATGTGACACAGAGACATGAAGTGAGTATGTGCTGTTGGAAAATGGTGCTGATAGACTTGCTAGATGCAGGATTGCCATAAAACTTCAATTTGTAAAAAACACAATACCTGCAAAGCACAATAAACTGAAGCACAATAAAACAAGCTATGCCTGTATAGCAATGATCTTGAAGATAGTAGAGGATCAGGTGACCTTTCATTTTATTGTACACAAGGTTATCATGAGTCAGAGCCAACTCCATAGCAACTAACAACAAATCCGGGTTTCAGCACTGAAAATCCTTCCTCCCAGGAAACTGCTCAGTCCCAGGCAAACTAGGACTGTTGTTGTTGTTGTTATTTGCCGTCGAGTCAGCCCTGACTCATAGCAACCCCTCCTTGGGTTTTCGAGGCAGTGTCACTACGGAAGTAGGATTGCCCAGCCTTCCTTCCGAGTCACCCTATATCTTTCAGGAAAAAAAAAAATTATTTTAACTTGAAATTCACTGGTAATTGAGACAAAAGTAACTTTTTCCTTCCATTTATTCTAAAAATGAAACCAGTTTTCTAGTTTATTCTTGTTTCATAACTTTTCCTAAAAGAAGATGATTGTTTATGAAATAACTCCGTCAAAAATCACAAAGCCAACCCACTTTTATAAATAAAGAAATTTCTTTAGTAATTCGGGGAAGTCTTAATTGCAAGATTGGAGTGAATGAGGTGTAATCAAGACCCAGCAGCCTCAAAGACGTCAAATTGCATTAGGTCTAGTGTAGTGGGAAAGGCATTTGACTGCTAACCAGAAGGCTGGAGGTTCCAACCCACCAGCCACTCCTCGGAAGGGAGATTGGGCAATCTACTTCCATGGACATACTGCCTTGGAAATTCAAGGAGGAGTTGCTATGAGTCAGGACTTACTGGATGGCAGTGAGTTTAGCTGAATGCTGGAGAGTTGAAGGCAAGGGAAAAAGGAAGCAGTGAGCCTTTCTAACTCATTCATAGGGATTCGAACAAACTCTGGTGGCATAGTGCCTGAGGCATTTGATTGCTAGCCAGAAGGCTGGTGATTCAAACCCACCAGGCACTCCTCAGAAGGAAGATTGGGCAACCTCCTTCCATAGATATACTGCCTCAGAAACCCAAGGAGGGGTTGCTATGAGTCAAAACCAACTCCAAGGCAGTGAGTTTGATTTCTTTGGTTTTGAAAGGAGCCCTGGTGGCACAGTGGTTAAGCACTCAGCTGCTAGCCCAAAGTTCACTAGTTCAAACCCCCCAGGCGCCCATGGGAGAGATATGGCAGTCTGCTTCTGTAAATATTTATAGCCTTGGAAACCCTATAGGGCAGTTCTAATGTCCTATAGGGTCACTGAGTCGGAATTGACTCAACAGCAACTGGTTTGGGTTTTTGTTTTGTTTTTTGATATATCTCCTTTGAAGGAAGGAAACTGATAAGAATCAATAAAGCATTCCAAAATTTCATTTATTCTCACTTAAAAGTCTACTCGATGACCCTAAATCCACAGCTATTGAGTCAAATCTGACTCATAGCAACCCTACAAGACATTGTAGAACTGTAGAACTATCCCCCTAGAGTTTCCAAGGCTGTAAATCTTTACGGAAACAGACTGCCTCGTCTTTTTCCCATGGAGTGGCTGGTGGGTTTAGAACCACCAACCATCGGTTTAGCAGTCAAATGCTTTAACCACTATACCACCAGAGCTCCTTTCAGTGACTCTAAAAGCTGTTAAGCTTTCAGAGCTAAGAAAACATTTAAGGAATGGTGTGCTTTCTATAAAATGTCAGTGAGAATTCAGTGCAAAACATTAGTCAAATGATTATTTGTTCACTTCTGCAAACAGGACTTCAGTTTTTCATTGTCAACTCCTCTGGCCACAAAAGTACAGAAAATAAGGAAGAACTTTAGTTCTCATTTCTCAAAGACAAAAAATTGCTTCTTAAACTCTCCTTGACAAATTTTACTAACATTTGTTAACAAATCTGAAAATGTATAAGTTATGGATTATGGATATCTTGACATATCTATAATCCTTTTTCCATACAGTATAAAAAATCCACTGACTGTGACTCTTAGAGATCCCACAGGAAGAGTATAACTAGACCATAGGGTTTCCAAGGCTATAAATCATTATAAAAGCAGACTGCCACCTCTTTCTCCCTTGAAATGTCTGGTAGTTTCGAACCACAGACCTTTCAGTTAGCAGACAAGGGCTTTAACCACTGTACCACCAGGGCTCCTTCCATGAAGTATAGAAGAAGCCCCAGAAATTGTGCTTGATACTATCCATGATTCCCAGAAAAATTTGTGAGACCAGATAATTCAAAGAATTGTTGTTGTTAGATGCTTTCAAGTCAATTTCAACTCAATACCATGTGACAGAGAGTAGACCTCCCCATAGGTTTTTCTAGGTTGTAATCTTTACCAGAGCAGATTGTAACATCTTTCTCCCATGGATCCTCTGGGATCCTTTGGGTTAGCACCAAGTGCTACTCATTGAGCTACCAGAGTTCCTTATGTAATGGGGCAGAAGGGTTTGGGATCTATGGAAAATGAATGAAGATTTTGTCAGTTTCTATTGAAAATTTATATAAATTCTAATTGTGGAAGACCCTTCTCCTGCTGACTTTATACTATGAAGTCAATAGGAGAAACACACCCCATTTTTGAGCCCTGCCGCTGTTTGGTGTACTGAGAGGTCATTTCATATGTTGTGTGGGCACCTAATCTCTACTGTGGTTTAGCTTCTAAGGATACTAACATTTAAGATTAAGTCCCATCCTCAACTTTCATAATAGGAGAGAATTTTAGGAGATTCAATAGCAAGGTGACTGGGATGGCTTAAGTGTCCACTTCCTTTTCTTGTGAAGCACTTTGATGGAGAACACAGGTAATCATAAAAATCATTATAAAAATTTTAAAAACTGTGAACCAATGGCTACCCATCTGACAGATGTGAAGGAAACAGGGAGAAAATATTAGCGCATTAACTTTTCAAAGCTGTTGGATAATATTGTGAGTGGACTCTGTTTCAAAGCTATTCAGAGAAAAGTTACCCATGTCCACAGTAACATGCAAACAAAATCACTGAAATCATCTTGATGCTTTGCTCAGTAGAAACAAGTGGGTGACGCTGAGAGGGGCCAAAATAGCCACGTCTAGCGCTTAAATCAGCAATTGTGCAATTATAGTTTAAGTGATGATTTGAAATTTTTATTGCAATGCCCACAGTGTCTACATTTTTGGGAGCCCATGAAGGCCAGATGGCGGAAATTTTCAGAAGGAAATAGGGACCTTCATCTGAGTAAATGAAAACCCAATAGCAGTATTTACCTTTTAGCCTTGCTTTCAAAATCAAAAACTGCTGCTGTAGAAATTGTTCCGATGTTGTCAATTATAAAGCCAGAGCCCTCCGGGGAAATGAAGTACTGTTTATTGGACAGTAAAGAGAAAGCAAAATATTACACACTCCAACTAGCTCCCCAGTGAGATAATGCGTGATTCCAAGAACCAGGCCTGAAATCTTTGTGCTCTGTTCCTCTCACCCCCTGCCACCCATCTGCCCCACATGTGATCAGTGCTCATTAAATGTTTCCCCGTAAAGGTGAGGATGAAATTACACTCCATTTGAATGACTTCAGGCCAGATAGCCTCCTCTTAAATATTAAAAATGAATTTTCTTAATCTCTTACATTCAACATGGTACCTTAGCATTTCTCACATAGCAAACTGTACCCAAAGCTAAAATTAAGTATAAAGGTGGAGCACAGGGGATTTTTAGGGCTGTGAAGCCCTTCTGTATGCTATGGTAATGGTGACGTTATGCATTTGTCCAAACCCTTAGGACTGTACAACACAATCTGTTGATCCCTAATGTAAATTACTGACTTTAATCAATAAGAGTGTATCAGTATCGGTTCATCAATTGTAACAAATGTACCATATGCCAGTTCAACATGGTAATTATAGAAGAGATCATGTGCAGGGGGGCAACAAGTGTTTGGGATTTGGGCATTCTGTGCTTTCTGCTCATTTTTTCTGTGAACCTAAAACTGCTCTAAAAATTAAAATCTATTAATTCTTTAAAAATTAAGTAAAAATAAGACTTCTAGTAAGATGGCAGAATAGGCAGACAAGCTACACAGACCCTCTTCAAGAAAGAGAAGAGAAACCAATCGACAGAGATACAGAAGATAATCCTGGAGTCCTGAGCTTTGAAAGGAAGTGTACAGAAGTGAGTTAAGCACCAACTAGTGGAAAAACCTGAATGAAAACAGTGAGTACAGGAGTACAGAGATGGATGGAGCTGCAGACTGTCAGCTACTTTGATGGAACCAACAGCCTGAATATTTCCAAGTGGTGTTGGGACCTGAGAATTGACCTAAAGATCAGCCCTGGTCACCACAGGCTACAGGGACGACTCCACTGGTGACCTATGACTAGGAAGAGAAACAGCAAGGAGGGAGACAATGTGAGCTGTGGACTTTCAGCTGTCCGGAGGGGGCATCCATTTTGATTGTTTACAAGTGGTGGCCATTTTGGATATTAAAAGTGACCAAGGGTGCAGCCATTTTGAATGTTTACAAGCGGTGGCCATTTTGGATATTAAAAGTGACAGCATTCTCATTCAGATTCCAGGGACCTAAGAATAGGCTCCATTGCCAAGGACAGCAGGGACATACGGGAGGCTGACAACAGGAAAGGAGACAGGTAGTGAGTGTATAAGTGCTGCCAACTAGCAAATAGAGAAACACAGTATGCTGCTTACATAGATAACATCCAAACAAAACAAAAATTGTGGGCAAGTAACTCCAACATACAATCACCAATTAAATATAAACATAAAAATGTCACAATGCCTTAGAGACAACAGAACATCGCAGGCCACACAAAGAACCAAGGTAAGGCAGGAGAAACAAGGGACCAGGATACAGGCCCAGAACACATCCCTGAGGAAGAAACAGCATTGGAACTCCCTGGTAAGGAATTCAAAAGAATTATATTTAGGTACCTTCAATGGCTTGAGAGACAGATCAAGGGAAACACTGACAAAATTGAGGAAGACACAGAGAAAACACTAGAATAATTTTGAAAGACAATATAAGAAAAAAATGGCAAAATAAATGAAAAATTAGAAATGATTCTAAATCTACAGATAGAAATCTGAAAATTAATACTAAATTTTCAGAAATAGATAACATATTGAAAGGGCAAAAGAGTAGAACTGAATCAGTGGAAGACAGAATTAGTGAGATTGAAGACAAATACTTGAATACTTCTTTGGAAAGGGGTGAATCACAAAAAAGATCAAAACGAAATTAAAAAAGCCTAAGGTTCACATAGGATACCATCAAAAGGAATAACTTACGTGTAATCAGAATTCCAGAACAGGAAGAGACAAATAAAACCACTGAGAAAATTGTCAAAGATTTGTTGGAAGAGAATTTCCCTGATATGATGAAAGATGAGAATGTATCCATTCAAGAAGGTCAATGAACCCCAAATAGGATATACCTCAAAAGAAAATCACCAAGACATATCCTCATCAAATTCACCAAAACCAAAGAAAGAAAGAATCCTGAAAGCAGCACGGGAAAAATGAAAAGTTACCTATAAGGAACAACCAGTAAGACTAAGTTTGGATTTATTGCAGAAACCATGCAGACAAGAAGACAATGGGATGGTATACATAAAACCCTGAAAGAAAAAATTTCCAACCAAGAATTATGTAACCAGCAAAACTGTCCCTCAAATATGATGGTGAAATTAGGACATTTCCAGATAAGCAGAAATTAAGTGAATTTGTTAAAACCAGACCAACCTTACAAGAGATGTTAATGGGAATCCTTTGGACTGAGAATCAACAACAACAAACAACAACTGACCATTTACACACATGATGACGTAACCCAGAAACCAATCAACTCATGGAAGTATCCAAGGTAAATAAGCCTACAATATAGTAAACAGGGAACCAGAGACATCAATTGACAAATGAGGACAACTACAAACCAAAAAGAGGGAAAAAATTGTGTAGTTGCAGAACTTGTAAATGGTAGGGAAGTCAAGACAACTGCAAGACAGACCAGACTGTTCTAAACTTGGAAACAAAATTATAAATCACAGGGTAACTTCAAAGAAAAATGATAAAAAAGAGGACCAGCACAAATATTTAGCATTATTGTAAAAAGTCAAGGAAAGGCTTATGTATGGAAGGAAACTGTCTTTGTTGGTTACCAGGAGTGGGAGGGAAGGTGAGGGAACAGTGCAAGAAAAAAAAAATGCATTGACCCATGTCACTTTAGTTTTGTGTAAATTAATACACAAAACTGTACATAAATTACATTTCAATAAAATGTATTTTTTTAAAAAAATTAAGTAAAAATAGTTACATTTAGAGAAACAAGGTGACTGCTTGATGAAATCTTAGTGATTGTTTAGTAGTGGTAGGAATGGGAGGACAGGGAGCCATCAAAGGAAAACTGAAATACTGGGAATGCATTCATCTTATTATGTGTGTGTAAGCAGAGGTAATATCGTATAAGGTTGTTTCTCTTAACATCTTATTTACTTCCATTCATATTACCATCCAGATACTGTGTTATGTGCTCCATATCCACTGTTTTTAATTCTCACAACAACTCTGTCCCAGGTGCAATATAACACTCATTTCACAAATAAGAATGCTGAGGCTTAAACTATTTAAATAGTATGCCCCCAGTCTGAGAGCTGAACTTTTAGACACTTTACATAATACCTCTGTCCTCAACACATTGTGTCCTTAAGACAGACTTCTGACTTACATTTGCCAAACAGGGCAGGTAAGGTCAAGATTTCTGGGTTAGATGAGCATCATATGATTAGAAAAAGCTGGGGTAAAAAGCCATGAGAGAATTAATATCAGGAATTAATTATACCAAATGCTTCTGACTTAATCATTGTGTAGACCCAGAGATAATTTAGTAGAGAAGATTAAACCCAGAAGGGTGGTAAAGCAACCTAAAAAATCACTTGGAGAGATCAGTGACCTTTTAACTTACCAATATTCTGATGACTCATCATGTTCTGATTAATTTTAATTCATACCACCCATTTCTGCACATATAAATAAGAAAGAATTGATTTCTACCATTTCTGTAGAACAGTGTTGTGGAATATTAGTATTCAGGAACCGCAGGCAAATTCATGATATATTTACTTTTAGGGGAAACACAGGAATAATGATGCCTGATTCATGGCAGAGGATGGAGGATGGTTGGTGGTTAAATTCCCTGAGAGTGCTTATAAGCGCTAGGTCTGGTTAAATATAAATATATATAAATTTTTTAAGACACCCATCTTTATGTTTGTAGCCACTCAAATATTTTCAGTTCCAAATTCAATTTCAATGTTACAGAGTTGTCAACAATTGTTTGAGAACAATGTCAATTGAGAAGCTACATTTTTATGAGATTGAATGTTTCATAAAATGAGATAGTCTATAAAAAAAAAAAAAAATGATGGCACTGATATGAACAATTCCTGCCTTTGTACAAGGAAGATTTGGAAACTGTGGTCACTAAGCAGCCAGGACCGTCACTGGGAAAGCCACCTAAAAGAACAAGGCCCTGAACAGGAAGGCAGTCCAAGGAACAAGAAATTAACTCTCTGTGAGGCCAGGCAACTTAGGTTTGTTTTCTCCCTGTTATCTGTAATGATCCATAGCAAATCATAGCAACAGGATCACAAAGAGTTGAAAGAGACTTGAAGGCACCTAACAACAACAATCTGAAATGATATCATCAACTAGTGAAGAAATGTCTCTGCCATAAACAATAGCAGCTTTACTCTCAGGTTTTGAGGCAGAAGAACAGATTATAGAGGAGAATGTGTGGCAAGAGGAATCTTTCAGTCCTTCTGGACAGACTTATCTTCAGAATCCAGTTTATTCCCTTCTCAGAAAGATGTGTTCATGACTATTTGCTCTCAGAGAAGTTTGGGAATTGGAAATGTCAGAGCCCAAACTTCAGGCCAGATGCAAGGAGAAAATTTTTTGCTTCTCCATACTCGAGCTTTGTAGCTTCAAGCTCCAAGAACAGCTACACAGACACTATGGCTTGATTTTTCTGTCTTTAGCATCAGTGATAATAATAACAACAACTTAGCCTGACCCAAATTCTGTGTTCAGTATTTTTTCTGAATTTTCTCATTTAGCCTTTAAAATGATACATGACCCTGGTACTAGTCTCAGCCTTTTCTGACAAGCAAGGAAGCCAAATCTTACAAATGTTGAGGAAATGGCTCAAGAACACCTAACTAGTGAATGTTTAAACTTGGAGTCCCTGGGTCATGCAAGCAATAATGTACTCCCTACTAACCAGAATGTAGTTGGATTTAATCCACCCAGAGAAAAAAGGCCTGGTGATCTATGAAAAATCAGTCATTGAAACCCATTGTGAAGTACAGCTCTGCTCTGACACATATGGGGTCACCATGAGACTGAATCAACTCCATGACAATGGCTTTTGTTTGGTTTAAGCTGAAAAGCAAACCCAGGCCTCTGTAACTCCAGATCTAGTATGTTATACTGACTGTTTCATAGGAGACTGTCTTCCTGGGAGAAAGGCACTCGGTATTTCTATTTTTAAAGCATTATATTTAAACTTATTTTTGAATGTTTTAGGTGGGGATTAAACAATCTAGGTGGGTGAAACCATGTTTACAGAACACGTTAGTGTTACTCTTTATAGAATAAGAGAAGGGAGGTAAAGGGAGAGAAGAGAGGGAGAAAATAAAAGAGAAAAGAAGGGAAGGAAAGAGAAGGGACATCTAATATAGAGTCCTGAAGGAACTTTCAACATTTGAACATCCAACAGAGGAGATGATCCAGGAAAGAAAATAAGAAAGAGTAGTCAGAAAAATAGGAGAAAAAGCAAGATTGTTCATTATCACAGAATAATAGCTAGCAGGTATTTATTGGATACTATCTACAGGCACTATTCTAAGCTCTTTATATGTATTACCTCATCTAATGCCAATAGCTCTGAGGTAGAGCCTGTTATTAATCCCATTACAAATAAGGAAAGTAAAGCACAGAGAGGTTAATAGATTTTTCCAAGATCACGGAGCCACGAAGTCCAAATTTTAACCTAGACTATCTGCGTTTAGAATCTGAGTTATGTTGATATACTTTGTCTGTTTGATCCAAAGTAATATTTTCTTGAAGAGAACTAGTACAAAAGAATGACCTGTGGTAAATTTCTTCTCTATTAAAGAAATATCTGAGATGTTTTTTCAAGCAACACTGTTAGCTAATCAATTATCACCTACAAAATCTTTTTCGGAAGAGATATATTAGTGAAAGATTTTCAAAATATGAACACAGATGTAATTCTAGACTGAACATTGACTATGTTAGTGTAACCTTGCATTTTCCTCCTAAGGCTATGCTGAAAGCAACAGCACCTCACCCTGAGCATTTTCTTCAACAGATGCAAAATTAGGCTTATGCTCACCCTTGGAAGTCTTGGGGTTTCACATAAGATCCTTTATATTTTCCTCCAGAGTATTTGATCACTCTCTTAGATTCATTTAGTAAGCAATAGAAATAATTTGCTACCTATATACTTGCACTGAACTATCAGAGCCCTCATTCTTCCTAACACTAATTAACTGCTTCCAATACATCCTTTCAATGGGTAGCTAGAATTAGAGACCTCTGTGCAAGCATTGGTGGCATAGTGCCTAAGGCATTTGGCTGCTAACCAGCAAGCTGGCAGTTCAAACTACCAGCCACTCCTCAGAAGGAAGATTGGGCAATCTACTTCTGTAGTGATACCACCTCGGAAACCCAAGGAGGGGTCGCTATGTGTTGAATTGACTCGATGGTTTGTTTTTTTGGTGCAAGCATTCATAGTCCTACCTTTGCTGATTGAATCCATACTCAACCTCAGAGTCCTTCTCAACACTACTGAGACCCTCTACCCATCAGTCAGAGAGGGTAGGCAAGTTGAAACTCAAATGTTATCGCTGTCCAAGCCAGATGTTCCCAGCAGACTTACTCAGTGTTTACTGTTTACTTGGTAGCAGTTACGCCTAAGTCACATCATCTAGCCTAACAAACCTGTTGCGGTGTTTCTCAGCATATGGCTCCTGAACCACCTGAATATTAAAAACTCTCATTCACATGTTGATAATGGTTGAAGTGGGATGATTCCATGGGAATTGATTATACTGTTCAGTCTACTTTTGCATATGTATGAAATTTCTATAAATATTTATTACATATTCAGATTTACTTCCTTCCAAATCCTTAGAGTAGGAAAGGCCTAGGAATGTGAGTTATACACAGGCTGACTAGAGTGGTTTTTATACACTCTAAAGTTGTTTTTATTAATTGTGATTTGGGTGAAAGTTTATAGAGCAAATTCATCTTCCATATAGCAGTTCACATACACTTTGTCTCATGACATTGACTGTAATCTCCCACAATGCAACAGCTCTCCTCTTACTTCCTCCCCATAGCCACTTCTTCCCTGTGTCCATCCCTCCATGCAGTCCTACCCCCTGAGCTTTCTCCCTGTGCATAAACAGCCCTTATTTCTCCCATGATTGTTCTCTCCAAGGAGTATATCTACCTAGAGTAAATGTTCACTTCATATACCTGTCTTTTGTTTGGCTGGAAGCCACAGGAGTGAGTTCAATTCCAGATCTGAAGGGCAGCTAGGGGCCATAGTCGGAGGGGTTCCACCACGCTCTATCATACCAGCAAGCCTGGTCCCTTTTTTTTTTTTTTCATGATTTTGAGTTTTGATCCACATTGTTCTCCCACTCTATCCAGGATCTCCTACATAGATCCTCCTCCAAGTGGTTGATAATGGTAGCTGGGCACCATCTAGTTCTTCTGGTCTCATAGTCATATAGGCTGAGGATCTCATGGTGCATGAGTCCCTTGGACTAATTGTTTCAGTGTGTCTTTTGTTTTCTTCATTCTTCTTTGCTCTGGTAAAGTTGGTTCTTTTAAAGTGATTCTCAAACATGGCTGCACAATATGCCTATGTCCAGACCACATCCTTGAGTAATAAAATCATAAGCTGGAGGTGGGATCTCCTCCAGGTATCAGTACTTTTTTCCCCCATATTTTGTTTATATTATTATTATTATTATTTTAAATCCCTTCACCCATATCAAACCTGTCTGTTCATTATCCATCTCTTTTCCCTCTCTTCGCTTCCCCTCCCATCCCTGGTAACCAATAAAGAAAATTTCCTTGCCTGTGCAAACCTTTCCTTGACTTTTGCAATAATGGAATAATACAATATTTGCCCTTCTGTGATTGATTTATTTCACTCAGCATAATTTCCTCCAAGTTAATCCATGTTATGAGGTGATTTGCTGATTCGTCATTACTCTTTAGGGTTGCATAGTATTCCATTCATAGTTTGGTTATCCATTCATTTGTTGATGGGCCCTTAGGTTTTTCCATCTCTTTGCTATTGTGAACAGTGCTGTGATAAACATGAGTGTTCATCTATTCATGTCCCAAGTCCCACCTCTTTAGGATATATTCCTAGTAATGGGATCACTGGATCAAGCAGTAAATAGATTTTCAACTTTTTAAGGAAGCACCATATCATTTTCCACAGTGGTTGTACCATTTTACAGTCCCGGCAACAGTGTACGAAAGTTTGAATCTCTCCACACCCTCAGCATTTGTTCTTGTTGAACTTTGGTGTTATTGCTAGAGTGAGATGGTATCTCATTGTTGTTTTGATTTGAATCTCTCTAATGGCTAATGATTGCAAGTATTTCTTCCTGTGTTCGTTGGCTTCCTGAATATCTTCTTTGGTGAAGTGTCTGTTCATATCCTTTCCCCATTTTTTAGTTGGATTGTTTGTGTTTTTGATGTTAAGACGGTGAAGTTTTCCACAAATTTGAGATAAGTCCCTTATTGGTATGTCATTGCCAAATATTTTTTCCCAGTTTGTAGGTTCTCTTCTTTTACTCTTTTGGAGAAGTCTTTTGATGCACATAAGAATTTAATTTTTAGAAGGTCCTAGTCATCCATTTTCTCAAGTTATCAGTATTTTTGAAAGGTCTTGGATAATTTCACAGTGCAACCAAGTCTGAGGTCTATTGTTATAGCACTGGTTGCTTTTTCTCACACATCACTTTAGCATTCTGTTTCAGGTCCCACATTTCTCAGGGATTAGGTAGAGTAGGCCCGAGTCATTCATTGTTTCATGTGCTCCCACTAGATGGATTGACACTGCACAATTTAAACCTGGTTTATTTAGATAAAAGGATTTCTGGTGGCATAGTGCCTCAGGCATTTGACTGCAAATCAGAAGGTTGGTGGTTCAAACCCACCAGCCACTCCATGGGATGAATAATGGGCAATCCACTTCCATAAAGATTTACCACTTCAGAAACCCAAAGGGGGTCACTGTGAGTTGGAATTGACTTGATGGCAGAGAATCGAGTTTTTTGGTTTTATATAGATACTTCTGCAGCTCACTGATCTGTTTAAGCATCTGTCTTAGGGGTTCCCCAGAAAGATTCTGAGATGAAAATTAATGTGTAATTTTTAGATGTATTAATTAAGTGCTCCAGGAAAATGAATGGAAGTGGGGAAATCAGGACAAAGTAGGAAAGGAAGCCAAGGGGAGGCACAATCTCAAAGTCCCACAGAGGCCATTTTAGCCTGATCTGGAGTATGCATTATGCCGTGGTGTTGCCCCCAACCAAAGAAAAGGAGATCATGCCTTCATTCTCCTATACCTCATTCAGAGGGTTACAGTAACCATTCTGGAAAGAAACCAAACCAAGTGTCATTAATTCTGATTCAGGGCAAACTCATGTGTACAAAGTAGAACCACATGATAGGGTTTTCTATGGCTATGACCTTTTGGAAGCCAATTGCCAAGCTTTTGTTCTGAGGCAACTCTGGGTGGGTTCTAACCACCAATCTTTCAATTAGTTGCTGAACTCATTAACTATCTGTACCACCTAACAATCTGCTCTTGGAACCTGCAAAATAAATAAATGAATGAATGAATGAATAAATAAAACCCTAGGACTGTCCTCTTCTAGGTGATAGAAGCAAAAGGACATTAAAGTTAGGTGGGAGAGGGGAGAGTACTCAAAGACAGTTAAAAGGTATCTAAAAGAATCTGAGAAGAGCATGAATATTGTCCACTACTGTCTCTAAAATTTCCTTTATTATAGCAGCTGAAAGCATTGTTCAGCTGATTAATGCGAGAAAACAGTTCATCACCACATTATGAAGCTAGTCTCTTTATATATGAATAACATTTAATTCCATCCCATATGCTTTGAGAAATCTGATAGCAAGTAGACTTTGTTTCAACTCTGAATTGATTAGTAAGGGCTCCCTAAAGTGTGGTATTGAGAAAGATTGTAACCTTAGGCTGGAAAAAGGCCACATTTGATTAGTGATGTCTGCCATAGCAAAAGAGAGAACAATCAGGATACTGCCAGAGAAATTTGACGTTTAAGATGCCATTAAAATGCCTATGAAGAAAACCAAACTCACTGCCATCCAGTCGATTCTGAGCCATAGCAACCCACTTTGGGTTTCCAAGGTGGTGAACTTTGCAGAAGTAGATTGCCCTGTCTTCCTTCCGCAGAGTGGCTGGTGGGTTTGAACCTTCAGCCTTCTGGTTAGCAGTCAAATGCCTTAAAGTCACTCCCAGAGATTCTGATTTAACTGTTCTAGAGGTTTGGGGAATAGGGGGAGGCATAGTGTTTTTGTTAATAACTTCCCAGGTGATTCTGTTGTTGTAGCCAAGGTAAACCAAAAACCAAAACAAAACCAGTTAGCAACTCATGGCAACTCTGTGTGTATCAAATAAACCTGTTTGTGTACCATAGGATTTTCAATGACTGATTTTTTGTAATTAGCTCATCAAGGCAAACAACACTGTAATATTTGGCATGGATTGTCTTATTTCCCATTTGTCTCAGGAAATGTTTTCAGGAATACTTGAAATAATGACATAAATCCTCATAAAAATTATATTTCATTATAATAATTCCTCTCTTAGTCTTGTACAAATTTTCAAACATGAACAAGCAGAACAATGTTGTTTGTTTTGTCTTGTTTAACCTTTATCACAGCTATCAACTTTGAACAGGCTCATCATTGTCAGATACTCATTTTCATTGTGTGAACAGACTTAAATTACTCATTTCTTTTCACACACCAATCTTCCTTCCAAGGAGTGGCTGTTGGGTTTGAACCACCAGCCTTCTGGTTAGAAGTCAAATGCCTTAGGCACTATGCCACCAGTGCTCCCACTATGCCACCAGAACTCCTCAAATAATCACACTTGGATAGATGTAGATATGTTGTTGTTGTTATATGCTATCGAGTCGGACCTGACTCATAGCGACCCCTCCTTGAGTTTCCGAGGCAGTATCAATACAGAAGTATCTTCCTTTCGGGGACTGGTTGGTGAGTTTGAACCGCCAGCCTTCTGGTTAGCAGTTGAGTGCCTTAGGCACTAAGCTGCCAGAGCTCCTGGATATAGATGATATAGATATAGATATAGATATAGATACAGATATATAGTTTTATAAGACAGTAGCCTTAACCTATAGAAAACATTGGCGAGACATATGTTGTTGTTAAGTGTCGTCGAGTCATTTCCGACTCATAGCGACCCCATGCACAGCAGAACAAAACACTGCCTGATCCCGCGCCAGCCCCACAATCCCTACTATACTTGAGCCCATCATTGCAGCCACCGTGTCAATCCATCTCGTTGAAGGCCTCCCCCTCTTTCATTGACCCTCCACCCTACCAAGCATGACATCCTTCTCCAGGGAATGGTCCCTTCTGACAACATGACCAAAATAGGTGAGACGAAGTCTGGCCAT
>NW_006921788.1:1285607-1316325 GCF_000298275.1 Orycteropus afer afer
TTCTCCTCACCTGTAACCCTGGGGCTGACTGCTCTTTTGTCTGGGTTCCTGGCTTTTTATCCCCTTTCTCCTGCTCTTCTGGCCTGCTACTCTGGGTGGGCCTGAGTTGCCTCTCCTCACCTAATCCCTTCGGCTGACTGCTCTTCTCTCTGGCTTCCTGGCTTTTAATCCCCTTTCTCCTGCTCTTCCTGCTTGCTTGCTATTTCGGGCATCCCTGAGTTGTCTCTCCTCACCTGTAACCCTGGGGCGGGACATATATATATCTGAAATTTGTGAAGCAAAATGATATATAGTTTACTGTGTGATTCCTTCGTGTTCATGACTTGTTGCAAGATGATTTAGCAATAGCATGGCTACTGACTAACATATGTTGCAAACTTGCATGCCATCTTGTGGATGGTGGTGCAAGTTGTGCAATTATGAAGTAAATACTCCCCCAGAAATATTTGTTATAAATGTTACTGTGGTTTTTTTCCCAAACATCTGCCTTTCATGTAGGTTATTAGAGAGATTCTCTAGTTAATTAAAGGGTTTCTTAAAATCACTTTTCTCCCAATTATATAGCTATTTCAAGCAAGATTGGTTTTTAGCTTGGATAACCCAGATAATTGCCTCAATTCTCAAAATCATTTGGCTAGTGTATACCTAAACTGAACAGTATTTCATCACATATCAGAACTTTCCAAGAATGTCATATTTCCTTTCCTCTCTTTCTCTTTTTGTCATAAGGAGGTGATATTTTAAGGTGAGGTTAGCGTGAAAGGCCAGGCCTTTGAAGGCAACTCAGAAATGAATATTTCAAGAGATTCTGCAAACAATTCCTAAGGCTCTCCACAAATCAAGAAGAATAAAACTCACTTCTTATTTATGTAAAGGAAAGACACAAACACAGACAATATAATTTTATAAGAACATTGATATGTTCACACTACCCCAGACCAGTTAGGTAAAATTAAATCATTCCCTTGCAATGTTAATTGACATTAAATAGGCAAAGAGTCAGTTTTCCTATTGGTACAATAGATTTTCTTTTCAAAGAATTTGGGCAAGGTGATATGTGTAAGTAACACTCAAGTAAAGAGGTGTTAATTTTCATTTAACTTTTCAAACATGAGCAGCAGAACTTTTTTGTTTTGTCTTTTTTGTTGGACAGTCAACATGGCTGTTGACTCTGAACAGGCTAATCCTGCCACGTCTCTATTTTTCTTACATGAATAGATTTAAACTATGTGTTTCTGCATAACGGCTCCTGCAATGTTTGCCCCCAACCCCTTACTTCTTTTTCCTGTTGATGGTGATCACAGCAAAGAGAGGCAGAAAAAGATCCTCCTGCTCCCAGAAAGATGGCTACCCCATTCTCCCCTCAGCGACAATGCCTGCATCAACAATATAAACTATATAAAACCATATAAAGGCAAAAATAATTAAAAATAAAAATAAATCACTGCCATCGAGTTGATTCCAACTCATAGCAACCCTCTTTGGGTTTCCAAGGCGGCAAATCTTTACAGAAGTAGATTGCCCAGTCGTCTTCCTTCCGTGGAGTGGCTGGTGGGTTTGAACTGCCAGCCTTCTGGTTAGCAGTCAGATGCCTTAGGCACTATGCCACCAGAGCTCCTTAGAAAATAGTTGCCATCAAATCCATTTTGACTTAGAGCAACCCCATTTGTGTTAAAATAGAACTGTGCTTTATAGGTTTTCCGTGGCTGATTTTTTGACATTAGATCACTAGGCTTTTCTTCTAAGCTTCCTATAAATAGCATCAAATCTTCAAATTTTTGTTTAGTAGCTGAGTATGTTAATGATTTGCACCATCCAGGTACTCCATAACATAATTGTGTGTGTATGTATGTGTGTGTGTGGGTGGGTGGGTGGATGGCAGGACCTGAGTGGCACAAACAGTTAGGAGTTCAACTATTAGCCAAAAGTTTGGTGGTTTGAACCCACCCAGAGGTGCAAGCCCCAGGACCAGTGGAAGGTGGGTGTTTGCCCTGGGGGCAGACCAGGTAAGCAAGCAGGGTGGGGGATACCAGGAAATGAGCAGAGCAGTTTATAACAGATAGAGGAGACAAAATGATCTGTTGATTTCTCCTGCTGTGGTGGCTTGAGTGTTGCCGTGAGGCTGGAGGTTATGCCACCAGCTTTCAAATGCCAGCAGGATTACCCATGGTGGACAGGTTTCAGCAGAGTCTCCAGACAAAGACAAACTCGGAAGAAGAAAGACACTGTCCACTTCTCAAAGAAATGGCCAATGAAAACCTTATGAATAGCAGTGAAACACTGTCTGATATGTTACTGGAAAACTTTGTGAATAGCCCTGAAACATTGTTCGATACACTGCCAGAAGATGAGCCCCTTAGGTTGGAAGGCATTCAAAATACAACTAGAGAAGAACTGCCTCCTCAGAGTATAGCCAGCCTTAATGATGTGGATAGAGTAAAGGTTTCAGGACTCCCATTTGCTGATGTGGCACATCTCAAGATGAGAAGAAACTGCTGCAGACATCCATTAATAATTGGAAAGTATGAAGTATGAATCTAGGAAAATTGGGAGTTGTCAAAAATGAAATGGAATGCATAAAAATTAATATCCTAGGTATTAGTGAGCTGAAATGGACTGTTTTTGGTCATTTTGAATCAGACAACCATATGATCTACTATGCCAGGATTGACAAATTAAAGAAGAATGCCTTGGCATTCATCATTGCAAAGAATGTATCAAGATATATCCTGAAGTACAATACTGTCAGTGATAGGATAATACCCATATGCCTATGAAGAAGACCAGTTAATACTATCATTATTCAAATTTATGCACCAACCACCAAAGCTAAAGATGAGGAAATTAAAGATTTTTATCAACTTCTTCAGTTGGAATTTGACCAAACATGCAATCAAGATATGTTGATTATCACTGGTGATTGGAATGCAAAAGTTGGAAACAAAGAAGAATCACAGGTAGTTGGAAAATATGGCCTTGGTGATAGAAATGACGCTGGAGATCACATGATAGAATTTTGCAAGACCAATGACTTAATAATTGCAAATACCTTTTTTCAACAACACAAATTGTGGCTATACACATGGACTTCACCAGATGTAGTACACAGGAATAAGATTGACTACATATGTGGCAAGAAGCAATAGAGAAGCTCAATATCTTCAACCAAAATCAGGCCATGAGCTGACTGTGGAACAGATCATCAACTGCTCATATGCAAGTTCAAGTTGAAGCTGGAGACAATTTTAAAAAGTCCAGAAGAGCCAAAATATGATCTTGATTTATCGCATCTGAATTTAGAGACCATCTAAAGAATAGATTTGATTCATTGAACACAAATAACCAAAAACCAGAGGAATTGTGGGATGACATCAAGAACATCATCCATGAAGAAAGCAAAAGGTCATTTAAAAGACAGGAAAGGAAGAAAAGACCAAAATGGATGTCAGAAGAGACTCTGAAACTTGCCCTTGAGTGGAGAGTAGCTAAAGCAGATGGGAGAATCAACAGGATAAAAGAGCTGAACAGAAGATTTCAAAGAACAGCTCAAGAAGACAAAGTCAATTATTATAATGAAATGTGCAAAGACATGGAGTTAGAAAATGAAAAGAACACACTCAGCATTTCTCAAGCTGAAAGAACTGAAGAAAAAATTTAAGCCTCAAATTGCAGTATTGAAAGATTACATGGGCAATATGTTGAATGATACAGGAAACATAAAAAAAAAAAAAAAAAAAAAAAAAGGTGGATGGAATACACAGAGTCACAATACCAAAAAGAATTGGTAGATGATCATCCATTTCAGGAGGTGGCATATGGTCAAGAACCAATGTTATTGAAGGAAGAAGTCGAAGCTGCAGTGAAGGAAGTGGCAAAAAACAAAGTTCCAGTAATTGACAGAATACCCACCGAGATGTTTCAACAAACAGATGCTGCCCTGGAGGCACTTACCAAGAAACTTGGAAGACAGTTACCTGGCCAACTGACTGGAAGATCCATATTTGTACCCATTTCAAAAAAAGGTGATCCCACAGAATGTGGAAATTATCGAACAATATCATTGATATCACACACAAGTAAAATCTTACTGTAGATAATTCAAAAATGATTGCAGCAGTATATTGACAGAGAACTTCCAGAAATGCGAGCTGGATTCAGATGGGGATGGTGGAGTGAGAGATATCATAGCTGATGTCAGATGGATCTTAGCTGAAAGCAGAGAATACCAGAAAGATGTTTACTTGTGTTTTATTGACTATACAAAAGCATTTGATTGTGCAGATCATAACAAATTGTGGATAACATTGAGAAGAATGAGAATTCAAGAACACTTAATTGTACTCATGAGGAACCTGTACATAGACCAGGAGGCTATCATTCGACCAGAACAAGGGGATACTGCATGGTTTAAAATCAGGAAGGGAGTTTGTCAGGGTTGTGTCCTTTCACCATACTTATTCAATCTGTATACTGAGCAAATAATCTATGAAGCTGGACTATATGAAAAAGAATGTGGCATCAAGATTAGAGGAAGTTTCATTAACAACCTGAGATACCCAAACAACAAAACTCTGCTTGCTGAAAGTGAGGATGACTTGAAGCACTTAACTGATGAAGATTGAAGACTACAGTCTGCAGTATAGATTGCACCTCAATAAAAAGAAAACAAAAATCCTCACAACTGGACCAATAAGCAGCATCACGATAGATGGAGAAAAGATTGAAGTCGTCAAAGACTTCATATTACTTGGGTGTGGAGTCAATGCCATGGTAGCAGCGGTCAAGACATCAAAAGACGTATTGCATTGGGCAAATCAGTTGCAAAAGACCTCCTCTGAGCACTTTTGAAAGTGCTGCAGAGCAAAGATCTCTCCTTGAAGACTATGATTCACCTAACCCAAACCATGATATTTTCAATCACCTCATATGCATGTGAGAGCTGGACAATGAAAAAGAAAGACCAAATAAGAGGTTATGCTTTTGAGTTGTGGTGTTGGCAAAGAATGCTGAAAGTACCATGGACTGGTAAAAGAACTAACAAATCTGTCCTGGAAGAGGTGCAGCCGGAATGCTCCTTGGAACCAAAAGTGGCCAGACTTTGTCTCACCTACTTTGACCTTGTTGTCAGAAGGGACCATTCTCTGGAGAAGGATGTCATGCTTGGTAAAGTGAATGGTTAACAAAAGAGGGGAAGGCCTTCAACAAGATGAATTGACACAAGTGGCTGCAGCAATGGGCTCAGTTATAGTAGGGATCATGGGGCTGATACAGGACCGGGCAATGTTTTATTCCGTTGTACATAAGGTCACTATGAGTTGGAGATGACTCAATGGCACATTACAACAACGACAACAGAAGTACCTCAGGAGACAAGCCTGGCAATCTGCCTCCAAAAGGTCACAGCTCTGAAAACCTAACAGAGCAGTTCTCCTCTGCACACATGGAGTCACCATAAATCGGAATCAACTTGGTAGCAACTAACAATAATGTGTGTGTGTGTGTGTGTGTGTATCTTCCTGCTGGTAGAATATAAGCTTCATGAGGGCAGGGATTGTTGTCTGTTTTTTTCACTGCTAGAGCCTCACCTCCTAGAACTGCTTGGCACGATAATTGCTCAGTAAAGAATTGTTCAGGTGGTAAGAGAATGCATATGCTCTCCTAAGCAATTTGCATCTGTCCCTTTATAACCACTATTTCTCCCTGTTATTAGAGATAAACAAACTGTGCTTCTAATGTCAAACCCTCCACTCATGCACTAGATGGTATCTATTATCCATGCAAGGCCATCACTCCAGCAATTGTCATTGCCTCCTGCATTACTCTTTTCTCTTCTGTACTGATTATTCCCTTCAGCATAAAACATGTTATATTTCTTATCATTCAAAAATGAAAAATTTCCCTTGATCATACATCCTCCTTCAGGGACTGGACAACTTCTCTGCTCTGCTTCTTAAGAAAGTACTTTGAAAGTTGTCTCTGCTTACTGCTTCTGCTTTTCTCACCTCATTCTCTTGAAACATCTCCAGTTCTCATTCTCACTACTCCTCAAAACTCTACTTACTAAGGTCATCAAAGATCTCCATTCATTCAGTCATTGAACATCTGCTATGTGCCAGGCACTTATCTGAGTTCTAGCAATTAACATATTGCCAGAATCAATGAGGAGAAATCTCAATTTTCATTTGTCTCACTCAGAAGCAATTGAGTAATTCCTCCTACTTAAAAGTCATCTTCCCTGGCTTCTGAGAGACACTCTTCTCTCTTGATTTTGATTTATCTCACTGGCCTGTTCAGTCTCTTTTTCTCAATCTCCCTCCTTTTCTAATTTTCAAATGTTGTGGCACCCTAGGCTCCATTCTTGGACCTTTTCTCTTCTCACATCTACACTTATTCCCTAGGTAATCTCATTAGCCCCTGGCTTTAAATACCATGTACAAGCTGGTAATTCTAAACTGATGTTCTAGCCCCCATCCCTTTGCTGTGCATGAGGTGCACCAACCAGGAATTTAACCCGGGTCTGCCACATGGAAAGCAAGAATTCTACCACTGAACCACCATGGATATTAAATTCATGCTATCAACTTGTTACCACATGGAAGACTGAAGATCATAGATCTCATAGATCTTAGTGTAAACCTCATCCTGTTTACATTATGTGAACCTAGAATTCAGCGTGAACCCAGAATTTAGCTTGCTGAAAGCCCAGTCTAAACCCCTATACTTTTCAGTTATTGCAGCTATAAATTCCATTTGGATTAAGTCTTCTCTTAGTTACAACCACAAGAATCTGAATATACTTTGAGTGATTAAGGTTTACAATAAGGAAGAAATCATCCCTTATTTATTAATTTTGCCTACAAAATATATACAGAAATGACATGACTTAAAACTTCTACCAGTTGTATATATTTTACCTATTTTATTTTTTCTCATCACACATAAAACTTGTAAAAATTAAAAATATAGGGTCTGTTCAAATGATAATATGAGCCTTTTCCCTAAAATGATGACATTTAAAAGCAAGCCCATTAACACCAAAATTGCCACCCCAGATTGTAAAGCAAAAATTTCATATTCTGGTTTCTAACTCAATAGACTCATATTTTTCTCCACTTTAATGTTTGTTTTACAGCTGAGTTATAAAATAGGAGTATATCATTAAAATCCTCAGGCCATAATTATGAGCTTTGCTGCCATGTAATTGTTGAATCTTTTGATGATGATTCCATCACTAATTATGCCTCTTAGAATTTCCAAATATCACTTTCCCATAAAATTCTGGTCATTTTCAGCCTTCAGTCAATATACTTGACTGAGGAAAATAATGTTTGTTGCCATGTACAATCTGTGGACTACATTGATTCTTTACACTTAAGTTATCAAAGAGAGAAAAATAATGAAACCATATTATGGCAGTTAAGTTTGTGTGTCAACTTGGCTGGGCCTGGTTGAGTGGCTGGGCAGCTGGATGTAGTATTCCCCATGATGAGACTGGTAATCAACTCCATGGTGGAATCTATTGTGAGCAGCTTAGGGATGTGGTCTGCTTCCTGTATATAAGGAGAATCCTTGGGGAAAGGTCTCTAGCTTATGGCTCTCTTGAACCCTGCATGTAGCCATGTCATGTTCAGCAGCCTGCCATGCTCTGCCAACCTTGGGACTTTCAGTGCACTTGAATGAAAGGCCTGCCATGTGTTTTGGTAACATTGGGACTGTGCCTTTTTACTTGTCAGCCTCAGTGGCCAGCAGCTGCCTGAGAGAAAAGAAGCCTCTAGTTTCACTGGGCCTAGAGCAGGAGGCAGAGCTGAAGCCCAAGGTTGAGGAGCTTTCACACAGCCTCTAGAGCCTGGCACTTTGAACTTGAACTTAAAGCCTCCAAACTGTAAGAGAATAAACTCCTGTTTCTTTAAGCCATCCCATTTGTGGTATCTTCTGTTAGAGCAGCACTAGGTAACCAAAACACCATAGAAGTAGATTGCTGTTTGTCATTAAATGGTACATCTTTTTCTCTTTCAATGACTACTATGAAACTTTCAGATATTATTCTTTATTGGAATTTTTAAAAACTCTTCAACAACTTATTAGAATATAAAATTAGTAATTGCTTCCTTAGCCTATTACATAATTCCCAAAAGAAAATAAAACTTTACTAATGGAATCCAATGTATAGTCTAAGATTTGTCACTAACTTTCAAGTACTTTGAATGAGATATTTTACCCTGAAATGGAGGCATCAAACTTAATTTCATGAAAATAGCTCCCACTCCATTCTTATCCTTTCCCATTGTCCCACCATGCTGCTTGTCCTAGAAGCCTGGGCTTATTTTCATAGGTGCTAATTAACTGGTTGGACAGATACACTAAGGCACAATACGTTTGAAAGAAATGTTTTAGGGAATAGGCTTCATTTCACAACTAAGAAAGGAAAAATCAAAAAAATGTTGAGCTAGATTATTCTCTACCTCATTTCTTGTTCATGATAATCAGTGAGATTTATCTATATTCCCTCAAAAAAAGTACAATTTCTTAAGCAGGATTGAATAGAGCAATAAGCAGATAATGCATTCAGACTTCCCCAAAAAAGACATGTCCTACCCCTTCACCACCACCATTACCTCCACCACTGAACCAGGAAGGCTAGGAAGATCACATGGGCTGAGGAGGGGAGGATCAAATGTGACATGGAGGGTTGAGGTACAGAGTTGAGAAGACCCAGGGAGGCATCTTGAAGACCACAGTGAAGAGGAGCAGTGTCAGCCTCAGTGACCATCACTATCAATCACTTAGTGATCTCATTACTAGGATAAAGGTTAGAAGGTAGGTCTTCTAATTCCAGCCATTTTTTATTATCTAGCAGAACAGCCAGCTAGATTCAAGATATTGCTAACTTTCTCTTTCTGGACATTTCCTGGCTGCCCACCATCTTTTTTCTGTCTGAAATCAATATAGTTACTCCAGCTTCCCTTCCATTAGTGTTAGCATGTAACTCTTTCTCCATTTATTTGCTTTTAACCTATCTGTGTCTTTATTTTAAATGAGTTTCTTGTAGAGAATATATAATTTGCCCTTGGTTGATTTTGTTTGTTTTGTTTTAGTCCGCTCTGACAATCTCTGACTTTTAATTGGTGTATTTAGAATGCTTACATTAGTTGGGCTAAAATCCACCATGTTTGTAACTGGTTTCTATTCTTTTCATTTGTTATTTGTTTGCTTCACTCCCCCACTCTGTTTTAATTGAGCATTTTATGTGAATCCATTTTATGTCCACACTTAGCATATCAATTATACTTCTTAGTAATAGTTTTTTCTCTTTTTAGTCATAACCTTTGTGTTTCCAATAAAGCTAAGTCTACTCTCAAAGAACATTATACTAATTCATGAGTGGTGCAGGTACCTTAGAGCAGAGCGCTCCCAATTCCTCCCTCCCATTCTTCATTCTGTCATTATTTCACTTAACCATATTGCTATAATCACCAAATACGTTATCACTATTAAATAGTTATCTTTTAGATCAATTAAAAATAAGAAAAATTAGAAGTTTTATTTTCACCTCTATTCTTTCTCTAATGTTTTTCTTTTCTTTACATAGATCTGAGTTTTTGATCTACATTACTTTCATTTTTCCTGATGAACTTCCTTTTTTTTTTTCTATTGTAACCCATAAGAATTTTGTTGTTGTTGTTGTTTTAATTTATTTATTTTTATTGTGGTGAAAACATATGCACCAAGTCAGTCACCAACATAACAACTTCCACATTTATAGCTCAAGGATATTGATTACATTTTTCATGTTCAAACCAAAAAAACCAAATCACTGCCTTCCAATCGTTTCAGACTCATAGTGACCCCTCCGTGGGTTTTCAAGGCAATATCTCTATGGAAGCAGATTGCCCAATCTTCCTTCCCAGGAGTGGTTGATGAGTTTGAACCACCAGCCTTCTGGTTAGCAATCAAATGCCTTGGTACTATGCTATCTGAGCTCCCATGTGCTACCATTATTGCTATCCTTCTCCAAAATATTCCACCACTAAAGCATAAACTCAATGCTCAGTAAACAAAAGCTTCCTCTTTTCAACTCCCTCCTACCCTTGGTAACCACAAATAATCTTTGGTTTCTTTCTCTCTCTATTTTTTTTTTCTCTTTCATTTTTGAAGGATAATTTCATTGAATATAGAATTTTAGATTTATAAAACAGACATTAGTTAAAAACAGTTTCTGTTTTTCTTTTTCTGAAGTTTGAATTAAGATATGTCTAGGGTGTGTGTGTGTGTGTGTGTGTGTGTGTGTGTGATTGATTCAGTATTTATCCTGCTTAGTGTTCTCTAAGCTTCCTGTAATTAATGTCGGTCATAGTATTTCTTCTAGTCGTTTTCTCTTTCTTGTGTTCCAATTAAATGTATGTTATATTTTTGTGTGTGTATGTCCTATAGTTCTTGGATATTATGTTCTGATTGTTTCTTCATTCTGTTTTCTCTTTTCATTTAAGTTGGAAGTGTCTATTGACCTACCTTCAAGCTCACTGATTTTTTCCATGGCTATGTCCACCCTGCTGTGAGTTCATCAAAGTCATTCTTGATTGTACCATTTTTTATTTTTAGAATTTCCTTTTGATTTTTTCTTAGAGTTTTCACCGCTCTGTTACCTTATTTATCTGCTCTTGCATATTGTCTACTTTTTCCTTTAGAGCCCTTAACATATAAATCATGCAAAAAAAAAAAACACCAAACTCACTGCTATCAAGTTGATTCCGACTCATAGTGACTCCCATTGGGTTTCTGAAGTGGTAAATCTTTATGGAAGTAGATTGCCTGGTTTTCCTTCCGCAGAGTGGCTGGTTTGAACCGCCAACCTTCTGGTTAGCAGTCAATTGCCTTAGGCACTACACCACCAGAGTTATTTTAAATTTCCTGTCTGATTTTAAAGTCCAACACCTGTGCTATATCTGACACTGGTACTTATGCTTGCTTTGTCCCTTCAGACGATTTTCTTCTTACCTTTTGTCATTCCTTGTCATTTATTTTGTTAAATAACAAACATGTTATATCAGGTAAGAAGGACTGAAAATTTATAGTAATCTGGCTAGGAGTTGGATTGGGTTTAATGTTTCCTGTAGCTGTAGGTTCCAGGCACTTCAAATTCCCCTAATGTCCTTATTGTTTGCTTCCCCTCCTGACTTTGGGCTTCCCTTAGTCATTTTCCTCAAAAAGAGTCTATCTTTCAGCTGTAATCCATTCCTATTATGCTGGAACTCTGTTGGTGTGGTGGTCAGATGTGGGGGAGAAGAAACATTCAATAATATTATGATTAAATCTCTGCCTTTTATTGGGCCTATGTCTCTAGGTTGTAACCTCCACATGAATTTTCCAGTAGTACAGCATTTTCCTCCTTAGTTGGGACAGGTAAGCTAGAGATAGCTAGAATGGGAAGAATGTTCTTTTCCAAATGAGATAGGCTCAGGCAAAGTGCTTTCCTGCTGGAGAGCAGATTACTCTTATGGAGAAGTTTCTGAACTTACTTTACAATGGTTCTCTTCCCTTCCCTCTCCTAGAGCCACAGCCTATCTTGGGTATTCACTGTGAGAACCTGGTGGAGTTCCCGGAAGTAAAACCCACAGAAGTATGTGGGGCTTCCCTAAGACTGTGCCTTTAGGATGTTCTTACTCTCACAATAGTCTACTCTATACCTCCTGCAATTTGTCAAAATTACCATTTAATAGTTCCTGTCAGTTTATGGCTCCAGCAGCTTCTGCCATAGATAAGCAGCTGTGATTCTCTGGATTCACCTGACTGCAGATTATGAGGTGGTGGTTTGCCCTGTAAGCTGTGAAGAATTCTGAAGGGTCTAAAAAATCATGATTTTTAGATTGTTCAGATATTTTTGTTATTGTGTAAGGATGAGAAGTCCCACTTCTTCTACTGCTCAGAACACCCCCAAGCCAGAGTTTGAGGGTTCCTCAATATGTACAGCAGCAATGGTGGTACAGCATTATAGTCCCGGAACTTAGGTGGCTCTAAAAACCAAAAAAACCCAAACTCACTGCCGTTGAGTCGACTCAACTCATAGCAACCCCTCCTTGGGCTTCCGAGGTGGTATCTCTATAGAAGTAGATTACCCAACCTTCCTTCCAAGGAGTGGCTGGTGGGTTTAGCAATCAAATGCCTAGGCACTTCACCACCATGGGAAAAATCTACCGCTATTACATTAACTTTAATTCTGCAATTATTGTGGGCTAGCTACTGAACTAGAATTTCATCACTCATAATATAACAATTTCAAAGACAGGTCATTTTATATCATTCTTATTGTGGTCTTTCCATTCTGTGGAACACTAATTAGGCATTACATGAAATGTTAACAGGTGTTTATATATATATATATATGAAGTGCTATAGAAAAATAATCAGAATAAAGCTTATTTAAATATGTCTCTCTTCTAGACAAAGCTTTGAACCAGTTTTTCCTGGCTCAATCATGGCCAATGAAGAGAAACCAGAATGGACTCAAATTTGTAAAGTGTGAGTATACTGGAAGGATAATCCAAACAGGAAAAATTTACAGGTTGATATCCTGCTAGAAACTTAATCTTTCTCTTAGAAAACAAGGGCAGTGTATATATGGCATAGGAATCAAATCTCTTGAACGGAAGAGTCAGAAACAGTGGTGCCTGGCTCAAAGATGACAGCCAACAATGGCACTTTGAATATATGTTGCTCTCCAGAGTCCTGACAATAATCCAGCATCTCATATCAGGCTCCTGAAAGGGCTCACTAAACCTCTTCCAAGTCTCCCATTCCAAGGCCTCAACTTGTAATTTTTCCAGTTCTAGTTATTGTTCCAGTATTGGCATAGTGCCTGGGCATTTGACTGCTAAGCAGAAGGCTGGTGGTTCAAACCCACCAGCCACTCCTTGGAAGGGCAATTGGGCAATCTACTTCCATAAAGATATTGCCTCGGAAAACCAAGGAGGGGTAGCTATGAGTCGGATCTGACTCGAAGGCAGTGAGTTTGTTTGCTTATAGTCATATTTTACAAATTCACATGTTTTACTTTTGCTGTGTCAGCCATGACTGAACTGTTTGAACCAGTTCAAAGCCCTGCTTCTAGATAATTCCATCCTCAGGGCATTTAAGATGCTGTATATTGTGAATTCAGGGGAGATATGTAGAAAACATTTCCCAAAATTATCTTTTATTTTTCCCATGGAGTATCTAGTAGAACTTGTGTTTTGTGGAATGCATTTTGGGAATTGTTGGTATGATGAAAACACACAGGCTTAGAGCAAGATGGGCATAGATCTGAATCCCTGATCCACTACTTATTGCAAGTTGTTTTATCTCTATTAGCTTCACCTTCTTAATTTAGAAATTAAATAAATTATATTCTAGTCTATCATTCCATTAGGTAATCATAGAAGATAATAGCATGACTACTTGAGAGTGATATAAGCAATATGTCTATCACATGATAAACACTTAATTGTTATTAATGTTATTATTATCACCATCATTTATCAGGCTCCAAAACTGTAGGTATATCTTTCCCATATTAGAAACCATTTTTCTTTGACTTAGTATCTAGGTTCGAAAAACTGGAGGTGGTTGCCCAGTTGTAAGTACTTAAACAACACATCTGGTCTGATCTATGTCAGAAGGATGTGAGTAGGAGTCTAAATGCAAGTTTTCATAGCCTATGTCACCACTGAAATGTCAGTCCATGTTTGGTAAAATTCACAAAGAACATTGCATGAGCCTTCCAAATATGGTCATGGAGCCAGTTCTCTTCTAAGAAAAGTATAGAGTCGGGGCCAGAAACATTTAATCTGTATGAGCAAGCATTTAGGATGCCATCATTAGAAATGAATTACTTGTGTTAATTGGCCAGTAAGTCATTTTGATTGCATATTAGAGTTGCAGCTAAGCCCCCTATTGGGGTATGATGTGTTTTCCACCCTAAAATGTCATCATGGTGGATGATCTGCCCTGGAGAACACTAAGGAAGCAATTTCAATATGATATCTAAATCCCATGTGGCTAGAGTTGCTCAGTACTGGATTCAGTACTATAATCTTGAACATGTTGATTTGGAACAATATGCATGATTAGGTGGTTTAATTGTATGTTGTAAAGGAAGCTGTGACCTTTCCAGTCCCATCCTGGATGTAGTATTGTACTACTGGGCGGAGGGTAAGACAACTATGTGTGTGGGAGCTTGACAACAGCAATGTTCCTTTGTGTAATCACTCGAGTGTGTTCGATGCTTTGAAAAAAAATGTGAAAAATGCCTCAGATGTTAGTGGCCATTGATTGGTTAAAGTAAATTTGATTAAACTTACATTGTTTTGAGCAGGGTTCTGGTTGCATGACCAATAAATTGTGTTGAGAGTACAGCAACATGTACAGTTCTCTAATTTTTAGCCAGTTTAGAAAAGCAACACAACATTAAAAATTACAGGTATGATATTCCAGTCCATCAATTCATTAGCTGAAAACATTACAGCTTAATAATGGCACATTTACTCAGTAAGCCATCAAATATTAAAACACCAATATAACTCCTGTCATTTGCATGATGTTTTATAGTTTAAAAATGACTTTCACATTCACTATTACATTTGGTAGGAAAGAAGACAAAGCTGGTATCTTTTTCCAAATTTTATGGTTGAAAGAGAAAAGCAGAATTGCTAAATGACTTGCAATAGTGAAGTTAGGACATAAACCCAAGCCTCTTGGCACCACATCCATAGTTTCCTCCTGTCCTATGGTGCCTATAACTGGAAAAGAAACTACATTCTTGGGACATTTTAAAGCCTGAAGCCAACACTTAGAGTTTTGAAGTACAAATTAATTCTCTTAGAAAGTTGCATTGTTTCTCTACAATGTATGCAGCCAAGATCCCCAAGAACAAAATGAAATGGCTTGACATCTTTTGTCAAAAGTTACCTGAGGATTAAATTGGGCCTGTCTGCAAAGGATGGAATATACTAGAAGGGAAGCAAATACCCAGACAGCCTAGCCCTCTGTCAGTTTTGCCTGAAATGTCCTGATAATTGAGGCTACCTGTTTGTTTGGAACCTGAACTATGGCTATAATTGGCCTGATAGTCTCTCTGGCTTTATATGTGAGTACAAGCACATATAAAACCACCAGACACTCATATTCTCTGTCCCAAACCATAAATTACCTCCAAAACAGCATCTTCTGGGTCTATGGCTGCAGCTCTGTAAATGACTGTGCCTGGAGCAGTGTCTTCGAGAATATAAATCTCAGTAACTGCCAGAAAATGTACAAGAAATGTGCTTCAATGAGTGTCACCATTGTAAACCCAGAAAACCCTCATCCAATCCTGGATTTTAGAGAAAACCGACAGCATTGTGTTTTCTTGGCACAGGTATTTTTATAGGGTGATTTCATTAAGCCAATCATAATACAACAGACACCATTTACCAAGTGTCTATCCTGTGTTAAGTACCAAGCAAAGAGAACTGAAAATTTAAAGAATAATAATGTTCACCATTTCCTGAGTGTTTATTAATTGCTAAGCACATAGCATCTTGAGTGGCTTTAATATTATTTCTATTTTACTGATGAGGAAACTGAGGTCTTGAAAGATTAAATAACTAGCTCAAAGTCACCCATCTCGTACATTAATTTTGTCTGATTATTTTTTTAAAGTCTGTTTTCTTCTCAAGCTTTCCTTCTTCCTATCTATGCTTAGAACAGTGAGGACCACTCACTTAAAACTTTGCTGGTCAAACCACTCTCAGGGATCAGGAATGCTGGGGCAATGTGAGACACCACCGCCCACCACCCCGAGTCCTTGAGTGGAAAACTCATTGATTTCTAGGAGAAGCTACTGCACCATCTTGCTAACGGGACAGGATTTGTGGTTAGCAAAGGAGGCCACAATCCTGTTTGGAACGGGAGGCTAGCCTGCTCATCCAATAAGCAAATGCTCATGGAGTATCCAGAGCTCCATGGCACTAGGATCAGTGTTTTAGAAGTTAGAAGTGTATGATTTGACCTTGTATCTGCCCAGGAGAAGTTTATCATCTGCTTGAGGAAGGGAAAGGAGGGAAAGTGACATTTACTGAGCACTTAATGTATTCATGGCACTATGCTTGGCACTTTAAAACATTCTCTCAAGTAAGTCTCATCAAGAAAGGATTAATATTTCAGTTTAACCAATGAAGAAACTGAGGCTCAGATAGAGTAAGTAATTCTTACTCCCCAGGTCACACAGCTAGTAGCTACCCCAACACCTGGACTTCAAATATTAATGTTGATAATATAAAACACGGATCATCAACATGTGGGTAGTAAATATTTGCCTTCACAGAAAGAAACAGATATGAAAAAGAGAGAAGTGAGAGAGAGAGAGAGAGAAACAGAGGAGAACAAAAAAGACATGGTGCCTGCCCTCATGAAGCTTCTAATTTAAAGACACAGACACATTACTAATTAAATTATTATACAAATAAGAAAATAATTTTAGAACACAATAAACACACCAAACAATGAATCATTTTTAACCTTGAGCAAGTCACTTCATCTTTCCAAGTCTGGTACCTCATCTATACAATGGAAATTAGAGTAAACCCTACCTCCAATGCTATGAGAATTAAATAATCCATTTGAAGCTCTTAGAACAGAGCCTGGTACATAGTTAACCAATTGCCATTGAGTTGACTCTGACTTATGGCAAACTTATGTATGTCAGAGTAGAACTGGGCTCCATAGGGTTTTCAATGGCTGATTTTTTTTTTTTTTTAATTAGATCACCAGGCCTTTTTTCTAAGACACCTCTGGGTGGACTCCAACCTCCAACCTTTCGGTTAATAACTGCGCATGTTAGCTGTATGTATCATCCAATGACTCCAGAACATAGTTGTGGCCTAGTAAGTGTCAGCCATTTTTCAGTGCTGTCATTATTATTCACTTTATCACTGTTCTAACCACAATATCATGAAAGCACAGAGCACACAGGGCACAGTCTCTACACCTATATTCCCACTGGAGCCTCTTCCCCTAAGAGAAGAGCTCTGTATCTTGATCTCCCCGAGAGAGGGATCCAGTGAAGGCAGGTGGCTCATTCACATCTGCAATCTGGATTAAAATTGTCTGTGATGCTGTGGCCCCTTGGTTGTCTTTGGCATAGATTATCAGGGAGTAGAGAGTCACTGTCTCAAAGTCCAGCTTGGGTACTCCGGTGGTGAATAACTAAAAAGAATGATAGAAGTGCAAGATAATGGAGCAAATGACTGGATTCAAAGAATGCACACTGAATAATGCAAATCTGTAAAGCCTTTGGCTGCTAACCAGAAGGTCAACGGTTCAAACCTATCACCTGCTCTACTTAAGGAAGATGGAGCAATCTCCTTCTGTAAAGATTCACACCCTCAGAAATCCAATGGGGATTGCTGTAAGTTGGAACTGATTCAATGGTAGTGAGTTTGGTCTGGATCTGGATAATCTCTAACATGACTCATCATTAACTAAACACATGAAATCCTCTACTTAAAATGTGGAAGCAAGATGATCCATTAAAAACCTCAGTGAACAAAGAATTCACTAGAGTATATCGCATAGTTTCCCCCTCATCCTTCTCACATCTTCCTGTTATTCTTCCTAATACCTAAGTTTACCATGTATCGAGTCCCTCCTCCACCCCTAATTTATCAGAGATTATCCCGAGCACTTTACATACATCTCATTCTGTCCTTGCAGTAGCCCTCTGATATGGGTACAGTTATTGGGTGCATTTTGCAGATACAGAAATTGAGGCATAGAAGGAGCCTCAGTAGTACAAACCATTAAAATTCAACGTCAAATTGAATAATTGTTAACCGAAAAGGTTGGTGGTTTGAACCTACTCAGTCTCTCCATGGGACAAAGACCTGGCAATCTACTTCTGTAAATATTACAGCCTAGAAAACCCTATGGGGCAGTTCTACTCTGTCATGTGGGGTCACTGTGAATTGGAATTGACCTGACAGCATACAGCAGCAACAAAGATTAAGCAACTTGGCCAAATTCACAAAGATAGAAATACAGTGGATCTGCACCTCATCTGACTTCAATGCTCATGCTCTTAACCATGAACCCAAACTACATACCATCTAAAAATGAATGATGAAAAGGCTGGATAAGAGCCACTCTAATCCCTCTCCCACTTAGTCCCTCCACATCTCCTGTTCTAGGTTTTCTCTGTAGTTTCCACACTAGTTTTTGAACTGCTCCGTTCAGGGAGCCCCTGAGGTTGAGCATCACGAGAACTAGGTTCAAGTCTCATCTCTAGTATGAAATGACCCTATAACTTTGGCCATGACTCTTCAGGTCTCTGATCTGGATTTCTTCTTCTGTTCATAAAAGGCTTGAATGTTCTGTTGCTAACATCCTTTCCAGGTGTAGCATGATGCAAGGAAGCTAACAAATGCTCATTTTAAAAACTTTCTTATTGTCATAGCAACAGAAAATATGGATTTTATTGAGTAGCAAAACACTCAAAACACTGAAAAGGTTGCCATATCTTTCTTTGGACAGTCTATGTGAAACCATAAATCCTTGGTCTACATTAGTGGTAAACTCTAAGATAATACTAATAGTTTACATAAGCATTTAATATGTCCCAACTGCAAGTGCTTAGTATGAATTACATCATTTAACCCTGGGGTGGGGTGGGGGAAGCAGTGTGATTGATTGGTACTAGTAGTATGCCCATTTTATAAATGAAGACACTGAGGCTTAATGTGGGTATCAGCAAGGAGCAGAGGTAGGATGTATATCTAGGCTTTGGCACCAAAGTCCATGCTCTTAATAGCACTGCTACACTACCAATATGTGTGGCCTTCCCAGGAATAGAATCACTGACTTTCAGAAGAAAGGATCATAATGTCACCCTGCCAACCTCACACTAACAAGAGGTCACATTTATTGAGCACTTTCTATGTGCTAGACATTGTTCTCAGTACTTTTTCCCTTCATTCAATCATCAAAACCTGTGAGTGTGGTATGATTATTCTCCCTGTTTCATAGATGAGGACAGTGAAGCTTAGAGAGACTATAAAATCCACCTAGGAAAGTCCTAGAAGCTCTGGTAGCCTAGTGCCTAAGCCACTTGACTGCTAACCGGAAGGCTGGCGATTCAAACCCACCAGCCACTCCTCAGAAGGAAGGTTGGACAATCTACTTCCGTAGTGATACTGCCTCAGAAACCCAAGGAAGGGTCGCTATGAGTCGGGGCTGACTCAACAGCACATAACAACAACAGGAAAGTCCTGCTGCAGGAAGAGGCACAGCCTGGACCTGACCTCCACCAGTCTGCCCCTAGAGTCCTGGTGCTAACCTATCCACTTCTGCTGAAAGACACACTTGAGTGTTTTCTCACAGTAACTGATATTTGACAGCTCTCCTCTACTGACCACTTACCATATGCTTGGCATTTTACCTCTTACATTTATCTCCTGAATTAAGTACTATTATCATACCAGGAGCTCTGGTAGCATAGTGGCTGAGGCACTTGATAGCTAACCAGAAGGCTGGCGGTTCAAACCCACCAACAACTCCTCGGAAGGAAGATGGGGCAATCTACTTCCATAGTGATACTGCATCGGAAACTCAAGGAGGGGTCGCTATGAGTTGGGTCAGACTTGACAGCACATAACAACAACAACAACATCATTCCCATTACTATCAATGAGAAAACTGAGGCTCAGAAGTCAGGTATTTTGCCCGAAGCAAATAGCTATTAAATAACAGAGCTGAAATTCAAAGCTATGTCTCTCTGACCCTAAAACCTTTAATTTCATCACACCCTGATGCTTCCCAGTAAGCTAAATAAATGTAAGTAGTATCTGTGATCCTTGAGTAGAGCCTGTGGTGGTTAAGTTTCTGTGTCAACTTGGCTGCGCCTGGTTGAGTGGCTGGGCAGCTAAATGTAGTTATTCCCCATGGTGAGATCAGTAATTAACTGCATGGTGGAATCTACTGGAGCAGCTGATTAGCTGCTTTGGGTATGTTGTCTGCTTCCCATTTATAAGAAACAGCTTTGGGAATGGTCTCTGGCTTATGACACACTTGGACCCTACATGTAGCCATCGTTGTTCAGCAGCCTGCTATGCTCTGTCGCCCTTGGGACTTTCAATGGACTTGAATTAATGGCCTGCCGTGTGGTTTGATAACATCGAGACTGTGATTTTTCACTTGTCAGCCTTGGGCTTGTCAGGCTTAGCAGCCAGTAGCTGTCTGAGTAAAGAAAAGCCTCTAGCTCCAGTGGGCTGGGAGCAGGAGGCAGAGCTGAAGCCCAAGCTTGAGGGGCTTTCACCCAGTCCCTAGAGCCTGGCACTTTGAACTTGGATGTAAAGCCTTCAAATTGTTAGAGAATAAACTCCTTTTTCTTCAAGCCATCCCATTGGTAGTATATTCTTGTGAGAGCAGCACTAGGTAACCAGAATAGGGCCCTAGGCCTGATTTTACGATATCAAGGAGGCCCTGGCTCCACTCTGCATGGTTAAGTGACTGGGTACTAACTAAAATGTTGACAATTGAAACCCACCCACAGGTTCTGTGGGAGAAAGACCTGGAAATCTGCTTTCATAAAGATTACAGCCTACTACTTCTGGTAAGATGGAGGACTAGGCAGACAAGTGACACAGACCCTTTTCAACAAAGAAAAGAGAAACAAATAGACAGAGATACATCCAGAAGATAATCCTGGAGCCCTGAGCTTTGAAAGGAACTGTACAGAAGTGGATTAGGCACCAACTAGTGGAAAAACCTGGACAAACACAGTGAGTACAGAGACGGTCAGAGCTGCAGACTGTCAGCTGCTCTGATGGGACCAATAGCCTGAATATTTCCAACTGGTGTTGGGACCTGAGAATTGACCTAAAGATCAGCCCTGGTCTCCAAGGGCTGCAGGGATGACTGCACTGGTGGCCTTTAACTAGGAAGGGAAACAGCAAGGAGAGAGACAACCTGAGCTGTGGACTTTCCGCTCTCCAGAGGGTACAGCCATTTTGATTGTTTACACACAGCAGCTATTTTGGTTATTTAAAGTGAGTGAGGGCACATCCATTTTGAATGTTTATAAGTGGCAGCCATTTTGGATATTTAAAGTGACTGAGGGCACAGCCATTTTGAATCTTTACAAGTGGCAGCCATTTTGGATTTTAAAGTGATAGCATTCTCATTTGGATTCCAGGGACCTAAGAATAGGCTCTGTTTGCAAAGGTCGGCAGGGACATATGAGAGGCTGACAACAGGAAGGGAGACAGGCTGAGTGTACAAGTGCTGTTAACTAGTGAATGGAGGAGACAGCACATTACCCTGCTTATGTAGATAACATCCAAACAAAACAAAGAAAATGAAAACTGTGGGCAAGTCACTCCAACATACTATCAACAATTAAATATAAACACAAAAACATCACAATGCCTCAGAGACAACAGAATATCACAGTCCACTCAAAGAAGCAAGATAAATCAGGAGAAACAAGGGACCAGGATACAGACCCAAAACACATCCCCGGGGAAGATGCAGCATTGGAACTCCCTGATAAGGAATTCAAAAGAATTATATTTAGGTATCTTCAATAAATTGAGAGGCAGATCAAGGAAAGCACAGACAAAATTGAGGAAAACATGAAGAAAACCCTAGAACAATTTCAAAAGACAATACAAGAACAAAATAACAAATAAATGAAAAATTAGAAATGATACAAAGTCCACAGAAATCCAGAAGATTAATACTAAATTTTCAGAAATAGTTAAGACATTGAATGGGCAAAGGAGTAGAATTGAATCAATGGAAGACAGAATTACTGAGATTGAAGGTAAATACCTCAATACTTCTTTGGAAAGGAATCAATCAGAAAAAAGGTCAAAACAAAATGAAGAAAACCTAAGGTTCATGTGGGATACCATCAAAAGGAACAACCTACATGTAATCGGAATTCCAGAACAGGAAGAGAAAAAGAAAACCACAGAGAAAATTGTCCAAGATTTGTTGGAAGGGAATTTCCCTGGTATGATAACAGATAAGAATATATCCATTCATTAAGTCTAACGAGCTCCAAACAGGATAGACCCCAAAAGAAAATCACCAAGACATATCATCATCAAACTCACCAAAACCAAAGACAAAGAAAGAATCCTGAAAGCAGCATGGGAAAAATGAAAAGTTACCTACAAGGGACAATCAATAAGACCAAGCTCTGATTTCTCAGCAGAAACCATGCAGGAGAGAAGACAATGAGGTGGTATATATAAAACCTGGAAAGAGAAAATTTTCTAACCAAGAATTACGTAGCCACCAAAACTGTCCCTCAAATATGATGGTGAAATTAGGACATTTCCAGATAAGCAGAAATTAAGGGAATTTGATAAAACCAGATCAACCTTACAAGAGTTGCTAAAGGGAGCCCTTTGGACAGAGAAGCAACAACAGCCAACAACAACTGACCATTAAGACACATGATGATATAACCCAGAAACCAACCCAGCTATATAGAAGTATCTAAAGTAAATAAGCCTACAAGATTGTGAACAGGGAACCAGAGACATCAATTGACAAGTAAATGAGGACAGCTACAAACCAAAAAGAGGGAAAAAAACTGTGTCATTACAGAACTAGATGGTAGGTGTGATAGTTGGAGCTGTGTGTCAACTTGACTGGACCACAATTCTGTGTGGTTTAAGCAATTGTGATGTGGGTTGTTCCAATGAGGGAATCAGATATATATTTTTTGAGTGGCCAATCCACTGAAAGGGAGTTTCCCTAGGGGTGTGGCCTGCTTCCAGTATATTTATGGACATCCTGGGAAAAGAGACATACTTCTGTGTATTGGGATTCTGTTATGCTGCCTACAACTGTCCATGAGTGAACAATCCACTATTCGGCCTGGAGATCTTGGATTCATCATTCATTGGCATCAACAGCCAGTATATTGCCTGCCAACCTTGAGCTTGTCAGCCCCTGCAGCTGCATGAGTCAGGAAAAGCCTCCAGCTTGACATTTGATCCAAGAACTTGGGACTTGCCAGCTTCTATAAGAGTGTGAGCCATTTTCCTAAGATAAATTTCTCTTTCTCTTTCTCTTTCTCTCTTTCTCTTTCTCTTTCTCTCTCTCTCTCTATAAGTTTTACTGGTTTTGCTTCTCTAGAGAACCCAGTCTAACACAATATGTAAGTCAAGGCAATTACAAGACAGAACAGACTGTTCTAAACTTGGGAAGAAAACTATAAATCACAGGGTAACCTCAAATAAAATTATAAACCTTCACATCAAAATAAAAAAAAAAAAAGAGGACCAACACAAATATTTAGCAAATACTAAAACAATAGCAACAAAGGAAGTGATAACATGATTCATAAACAAAACGAGCTCAGCATAGAAAATTATATGGAACAAAGAAGTCGACACCACAAAAAAGAACATAACAAAAATGACAGCAACAAATTCATATTTGCTGATAATTACATACCTGGCAAGGGACTTATCTCTAAGACTTACAGAAAACTCCAATGCCTCAATAGCAAAGAAATTAACAATCCAATTGAAAAATGGGCAGAAGACATGAATAGACACTTCACCAAGGAGGATATTCAGGTGGCCAGCTAATACATGAAGAGATGCTCACGATCATTCGCCATCAGACAGATGCAAATCAGAACAACAGTGAGATACTGGCTCACCCCAGCACTGATGGCAAGGTTCAATGAGATAGAAAATAACAAATGCTGGTGGGGATATGGAGAGATTGGGACTCTCATATACTGCTGGTGGGATTGTGAAGTGATACAACCACTGTGGAAAGCAGTATAGCGATTCCTTAGAAAGCTGGAATTGGAGATACCATTTGACCCAGCAATCCCATTACTAGGTATATATTCTAGAGAGGTGAGAGCCAGGACAGGAACAGATATATGCACACTCATGTTCAGCACAGCACTATTTATAATAGCAAAAAAATGGAAATAACTTGTGAGCCCATCACCGAAACTGTGGTACATACACACAATGGAATGCTTTGCAGTAGTAAGGAATAATATAGAGTCTGCAAAACCCTGCATAATATGGCTGAATTTGGAGGACATTATGCTGAGTGAAATAAGTCAATCACAGAAGGACAAATATAGTATTAATTCATTGTTATGGAGGGTCAAGGAAAGGTTTATATATGGAGGGAAACTTTCTTTGTTGGTTGCCAGGAGTGGGAGGGGAGGAGAGGGAACACTGAAAAAAAAAAAAAATGCATTGACCCATGTCACTTTAGTTTTGTGTATTTCACTGTACATAAATTATATTTCAATAAAATGCATTAAAAAATGATTATAGCCTAGGAAACCCTATGGGGCAGTTTTACTCTGTCACAGGGGGTTGCTATGAGTTGGAATCAACTCAACTGCAAACTAACAACAATAAGAACAAACTGCTATTAAGCACAGATTGTCCTCAAGGAGGAGCACTGGTGGTGCAGTGGGTAAGCGTTTGGCTGCTAATCAAAAGGCCCACAATTTGAACCCACCAGCCAGTTCACTGACAAAGATATGGCATTCTGCTTGCATAAAGATTTACCGACTTGGAAATCCTATGGGGCAGTTCTACTTTGTCCTATAGGGTCACTATGAGTTGGAATCAACTTGGGGGCATTCGGCTGTGTTCAGTTTGGGTTTTGTCCTCAAGAAACAACCATACCCTAAAAGTGCAGCCCTGGGCTCAGACCTTATGGTTCCTCTGGTCCTGGAGTGCCACAAGGGCAGCAACTATGTTCTTCTTACTCCCTAGCACCTTACACAGTATTGAGCTGCACAATAGTTTTCAATAAATATTTACTGAGTCAAAAAAAAAAGAAGAAGAAGAAGAAGCAAATGCTTACTCTGTACACTCAAGGAGGAAGACCCAAAGATAGTTTAAGTTCCTCTCTGATTGCTTATCCCCATCTAGGGAACAGGAAGTACGCATTCATTGGGTAACTTGGGCTCATTCTCTTCTCCTGGGTATGTAACCCCATTTTTGTTGCTCAATGACAGGTAGCAATTTGAAGATTACATAACCAGAGCATATACCTTGTCTCATTTCCATTGATTTATCTGTATAATCAGCTAACTTCAAGTTTTGCTATTGTTTCTCCAGGACACTGGTGTTTTTGTTTGTCTGTTCTGTCACCCCTATCTCCCACTAGCTCAATCAGTAGTTTGCTAAGCAAACAAACACATATCCTGCAAGGAAGGAAGTTCAACAAAGGATAATGATATGCTACACCCCAAATAGAACAGTATATGCCCTTTTACACTGTAACATTGTAGAGATAGATACCAACTCATTTAGTTTAGCCTTTATCTGCAGGTGTGTTTCCATGCTGGTAAACTGCTTTCACAATTGAACTGCTTCTATAGCTATCTAGAGCTTGTCTATGAGACAGTTATAATAATATGGCCATCCTTTTTACAATTTTTGATTATTTCTAATAATAATGCTGAATATTGAAGTATACATAATTTATTAAAGTAATAGCTACCATGCCTTACCTGCTTGTTATGTGCCAAGTACTAATGATACTTTGCATATATTATCTCATTACTCTCCTTACCAACTCGTGAGTGAAGTGGTATTATTATTATTATTAATCCCATTATACAAAAAAGAAAACCAAGTCACAGGAAAGTTAAGTAATTTGCCTAAGATCATGTTGCTACTATTAAATAGAGGAGCTGTGGTTCAAACCTAGATTTTTCAGATCCCAAAAGCTATGCTTAAAACAGCTGTGCTTCACTGGCTCCTCCAAAAAACAATGGGCATAACTTTTGAACAAACACAAATAAGCATCTCTATCTCTGCTATCATTTTGCTGCTACTTAGACTTGTAACAAAAATCTAATCATGAACAAGCATGAGATACCATTTGACAGTTAACTGAACTTGAAAAATCTTCAAGTCTGTCAACAGCAAGTTTAGGCAAGAATGTTCAGTAGCCTGCTAACAGGTCTCCTTGTCTGCATCGTTGTCACTTATAGTCAGTTCTACTCTACGCCTTTTTAAAAGGACCAGCTAGAGTGGTCCTTTTAAAAAGTTAACAAATCATGTTTCTTTTCTGCAAAACTCTCCAGGGATTTCTTAGATGTGGGAGATGGATTTAACTATCTAAATTCTTTATCCTTCCCTACCCACCAGCCACTTCTCAGAAGGAAGAATGGACAATCTACTTCCGTAGAGATACCACCTCAGAAATCCAAAGAGGAATCTCTATGAGTCGAAATTGGAATTGACTTGACAGCAGTGAGGCTTTTTTTTTTTTTTTTAATGTGTCCTTTGCCTTGTGTCTTTGTAGTTCCTCCCACTAAAAGTGAGCTATACTTCCCCATGCATAGCTTAGGCATGTGACTTGCTGTTACCAGTGGAATGTGAGCAGAACGCAAGTCTTTAAATGTGCAGGTACGTTGGCTGGTCTTCTGTTCTCTTGCCTTTGCCCATAGAAGAATGTGCCTCTGCTAGCCAGTGGTCAAAGATGAGAGAGGCACAAGAAAGAGACCTCAGTGCAACCCACAGCCTGGAGTCAAGCCAAGCTAGATCAGCTCTGAATACCAGCCAACCCACAGATTCACAAGCAAGAAATGAATACTTACTTTTGTATGTCACTGAGTTTTAAAGTGTTTTATTATACATACTTTTGTAGCTATAGGTAAATAATACCCCACCTTACTTGGGGGGAGGGGGAAGACTGCGATCAAGTTGATTCCAACCCACGTTGTTGTTGTTGTTATGTGCCGTCGAGTCGGCCCGACTCATAGCGACCCCTCCCTGGGTTTTCGAGGCAGTATCACTACGGAAGTAGGATTGCCCAACCTTCCTTCCGAGGAGTGGCTGGTGGGTTTGAACCGCCAGCCGTCTGGTTAGCAGGCAAGTGACTTAGCCACTATGCTACCAGAGATTCCAACCCATAGTGAGCCCCAATGGGTTTCCAAGGCTGTAAATCTTTATAGAACCAGATTGCCCCATCTTTCTTCCACAGAGCAGCTGGTGAGTTTGAACTTCCAACCTTCTGGTTAGCAGCCAAATGCTTTAACCACTACAACACCAGAGCTCCATACCTTACTTAGAATATATCTAAATTCCTAGCCATTCCCTCAAAGGCCTACTTCTGTGAACTCTTCTTTTGCCATTTCCCCCTTGTTTACTCCACTCAGCCACAGTAACTTCTAAAAATACAGATAAGCTTATTGCCACTTGTTTTATAAAGCATCTTACTGTTTTCTACAAAGTATTTTGTATAATTTGATCCTCTTAATAGCCCAATGAAATTATGAAGGAATTATGAAAGATTGTGATATCATTACTCCATTTTGCAGATATAAAATCTTTCAAAGGGAGCTACAACTATTGATTGAAATAGCATTGGAGCCAGAAATCTGCCCACTAATATTTTCATTTTTCCACGGGGTTTCTTTACCTCTGGCCACTTCCTCCCTCACTTCTTTCTAGCTACATTGATAGTTGGTCTTCATGAGACATCATATTTTTAAGGTTCTAGGCTTTTGCTAATGCTGTTTTCTCTGATCTAATGTCCTTTCCCTGAGTCCTCTTGAAGGAGTGTTAGCTCCTTCACAGAACTTCTCCCAGCTTTCCCAGTTTGGGTTTCTCCTGTACAATCTAATCTTTCACCATGCTTAGTTTTCAGCTCCTACCATATTGGCCTCCACTCAGTCCCTTTTCACCATTCTTCTTCTAGCCACAGAGCCTTTGCATTGTTGTTCCTTCTACCTGAAGTGCTCTTCCCTGCTCCTTCATCTATTTAATTCCTTTTAATTCTTCAGATTGCTGCCCATGGCCTCTAACTAAGTCAAACATCCCGATTAGGCACTCTGACATACATATGTCCCTGCCTTTCATGAATCTTACTGCATTTACAACTTTATACTTGTTTATGTATTCTCTTGATTAATATGTCGCTCTTTAAACCAGTTAAGGAGCTCTGATGGTGTAGTGGCTAAGGTATTTGTTAATCAAAAGGTAAATGGTTTGAACCTACTAGCCACTCCAAGGCAGAAAGTTCAGGCAATCTGCTTATGTAAAGATTTACAGCCTTGCAAACCCAATGGGGTCACTATAAATCAGGATCAACTGGATGGCAATGAGTTTGGTTTGGTTTTGGTTAAACTAGTGAATGCCATGAAGGAAAATACTGTGCTCTACCATGTTAGCCCTCATTCCTTACCCTTTGCCTAAGTATGTCCTCATCCAAAACCCATTGCTGTTGAATCAAATTCCCATTCACAGCAACCCTGTAAATGGAACTGTATCATAGGGCTTCCAAGGCTGTAAATCTTTACAGAAACATATTGCCACATCTTTTTCCCACAGAGCAGCTGGTGGGTTCAAACTGCCAATTTTTCAGTTAGCAGTGCTTAACCACTACACCATTAGAGTTCATATGTCTTCATAGATATCTGTAAAATAAATTAATATTAATGTCTTCAATGATTTTTAAAGTGTTTGGCAAATAATGGGGTGCTAGTGAGTAGGTGCTAAATTAATAACATACAGTAGAAGGTAAGAAGGAAGAGGATGATAGTTTAATTTTAGAAACCTTGTGGTACCAAGTTAAGATATTTTTGCTTATATACTTACTTCCCACTGATGTGTGTCTCTACGAGACAGCACAAATGGATGGACTGTAGGATTTGCATTAGTGATAACAGGATCTCCAACCACAGAAGGGTGATGTGGGACAGATGCAGTGATTATGGCAACCAGTGTATGCTCAGACACATTTTCCAGAAGAGGGCTGACATTCTCAATGGCAAAACTGAAAAATGCTAGAACGTCTAGGAGAAAACACAAAGTTTTATCCTTTATTAAGAATTTCTACAAGGCTTCCAAACTTCTTGTATATTTTAAAACTACAAATTAAAAGTACAATAAATATTTAAACCCACTGTTATTGAATCGATTCCATAGTGACCCTATAAGACAGAGTAGAACTGCCCCATAGGGTTTCTAAGACTGTAAATCTTTACAGAAGCAGACCGCCTCATCTTTTTCCCATGGAATGTCTGGTGGATTTGAACTGTAGTCTTTTAATTTGCAGCTCAATGCTTTAACCACTTCATCACGAGAGCTCCTCAATAAATACTTGTTGTTGCTGTTGTTTGCCATCTAGTCGGACCCAACTCATAGCGACCCCTCCTTGGGTTTCCGAGGCAGTATCACTACAAAAGTAGATTGCCCAACCTTCCTTCCAAGGAGTGGCTGGTGAGTTTGAACTGGCAGCCTTCTGATTAGCAGTCAAGTGCCTTAGGCATTAGAGCACTTTTATTACTATTATTAAAAGACTTTCAATCATTTCAGTTGCCTTTGTATGTTCAAAAAGAACCATAAAGGAGCTGAGAACTGACCCTATTTGCAAGCCAACAAGTTAGAGTACCACAGTTTCATGGATGCTGCCAGAAGACACCAGAAACCATGGTCAGAGACAAAGGGCTTTGTCACTCATGGCACAGCAAGCAGCATGAGCTTTGTGTTCTCATTTGTTCCCTTTGCTCCTCAAGTCCTCTGGGGGCAATGCAGAGGGGTCCAGGTGGATGCTGTGCACACAGTGGGTTTGCAGCGAATTGGAGGAAATCTGAGCTTAACAATCTCAAATCTTTTATAATGAGCAGTAAGCATGCCTGATTTTTGTCCTAGAGGGAGAAATTATCTTTACTATACTGGATGGTAAACAAACAATCCTTTGTTCCAGACAGAAGCACTATCTCAGAGATACTATCTCTGTTACTATTTAAATAACTGTTGTTTTTTTTAAAAAAAAAAAAAAATCCAGAACAAAGGCAGCTAGTGCCTCTGCACACAAAGTATGCAGAAACTCAAGAGACTCCTGGAAAAGTTTCCCAGGATGGGTTGGCCTTTTTTTCTTTAAACTTTCTTAGATATGTATATCAAGTGCTCCTTATACATACTGCCCACCTTACCTCCATACTCACCTCTACATGTAGAAGACTACTTACTGAGAACATTACAACCCTACCGGAGGAACATCTTGGCCTGCATACAGGGAAAGCTGGAAGTGCCAGAGAGTTAATGCCCCTGGAAGGAGTCCTCAACCAATGACCAAAAATGACACGGTGATGAGACACCTCAGTTTCTCATCCTTCATGTTGTATAACTCTTAGGTGTACTTCCACATTGCAACCTTGAGTTCCCCAGTGGGACTGAGCTCTAGTTGTTCCCCATTGCTAACAGGCTTGGTAACAAACCTATTACTGGCTGCCTTCCATTCATTATTTCACTTCCTTATCGCCCTACCTGTGTTTCCTGGGAAAACCTCCCAAATAAATTACTTTCACTTTCTTTTTTTTAATTATTATTTTTTTTATTGTGATTTGGGTAAAGATTTACATAGCAAATTCACTTTCCATACAGCAGTTCACATATACTTTGTCTCATGACATTGATCATAGTTTACCACAATACAACAGCTCCCCTCCAACTTCCTCCCGATAGTTACCCCTTCCCAGTGTCCATCCCTCCATGGACTCCTGCCCCCGAGCTGTCTCCTTGTGCATAAGCAGCCCTTCTTTCTCCCATGATTGTTCTCTTCTTCTCCAAGGAGTGTATCTACTTGAGGTAAAAGTTCAACTCATATGCCTGTCTTTTGTTTGGCTGGAAACCACAGGTGTGGGTTCAATTCCAGACCTGAAGGGCAGTTAGGGGCCATAGTCTCAGTG
>NW_006921788.1:1316883-1317502 GCF_000298275.1 Orycteropus afer afer
GTCCCTCTGGGTAGCTGGCTGTGACCAAGCAGTGACCACAACCTTGCCCCTTGTCAGCTCTAATATACATCTGGGAATTCTGCTCATTCACATAAACTTATAGGACCATTGTCTGCCAACCCTATACATGTAATTGGATACACTCCCCCTTTCATAGACATACCCAGTCGTTCAGCGTATCCACCCATCTATCCACCCATATGTTTGCCTTCACTGACAACTCAGTATTGTATGTGCAAAAGGGTTCATCTTTGTTGTCTGTACCTCCCATGCACCTCTCTATGTCTTTCTCATCCTCTATGCCGCCATATTGGTCACTCATATTTGGTACATTGCCTGTCTCTTCACCCAAATCAATATGTATCTCTATCTATCTAACAGCGTTCCCTCCCCACCACCACCCCTGGTAACCAACAAAGAAAATTTCCGTCTATAGATAAAATTTGCCTTAACTTTTATAATAACAGACTAATACAATATTTGTCCTTTTGTGATTGACTTATTTCACTCAGCATAATGTCCTCCAAGTTCATCCAGGTTATGCAGTGTTTTTCAGATTCTACATTATTCTTTAGCATTGCATAGTATTCCATTGTGTGTATGTACCATAGTTTGGTTA
>NW_006921788.1:1328327-1331019 GCF_000298275.1 Orycteropus afer afer
AAGGCACTTGACTGCTAACCAGAAGGCTGGCGGTTCAAACCCACCAGCCACTCCTCGGAAGGAAGGTTGGGCAATCCTACTTCCGTAGTGATACTGCTTCGGAAACCCAAGGAGGGGTCACTATGAGTCAGGGCTGACTTGACGGCACATAACAACAACAACAATTATTAAAACACTTTATCCTTTCCAAATTCTATCCACCCTTCAGCTGCCCCTTGGATACTTCTGCTTCCAGAAAGTCTTCCCTGACCTACCCAGCTTGGGTTAGATATTTCTTCTCAGTGTTCCCACATCACCATCATAGCATTGCATAAATGACATTGCAATTTAATTGCCTTTCACCCCTATGGCTCTCCAGAAAAAGAAAAAAAAAAAAAAAAACTCCCCAGGGAACCAGAAACTCAAATTCTTATTACAATCACCAAATAAAAATACCTAATATGTATTTTTGAATGAATAAAAACTAATATTCATTACCATTTATAGGACATTTCTTTTATGTGGATTTTCTCATTTAGTCTTCACAATTACTATGAAGCAAGGGGTACAATTATTATCACTTCCATTTTGCATGTAAGAAACCTAAAGGCACAGAAAACCCTAATGGTCCTAAAGTACACAGCTAAATATATGGTAGAGCCAGGATTTGAATCCCAAACATTCTACTTCTGATTCTAAACGATAGAATTAATGTCATGATTCAGAGTGACAGGAATTTGAAAAACAAAACCCTCAGCATTTCAGAACTTGCAAATACCCTCACTAAATTGATAGCAGTAGCTCTGAGAAGGAAGAACCACATCAGGAATGGACTTTTGAGTAGCAGACCTTCACTCAGATCCTGGTCTGCCCTTTACTGGCCTTGTGACCACTTGGGCAAGGAAGCCAGAAGTCAACTGTTGCTTAATTAGAAGCCCCTTTGGCTGAATCAGGGACAGAACAGATCACTGTATTTAAGAGATAAATGATTTGGATTACTGACTATTATTTGAATAAAGATTTGTCATTCAGTCTTATAGGAAATGTAGGATTTCTTTTTACATCAACTCATTATAAGTTGTATTAGACATGATGCATGAAATGTGGCTAAAAATATTTCCTAAATGACATTATTCTGTATGACTTCTGTCTAACCCTGTGGCATTAGGAAATTACTCAGTGCTCAAAGTCACAATGCATTTGGAGACAAAAAGTCATTATATACCCTACTGAGCTGGCCTACTTTGATTCTATTTGTTTTTCTTTCGTTTTTTTCCTCTCTTTTAGTTTTCTTGCTCCTCTACTTGCAACTGGGCCTTTTCTTTATGGTAAAGATTTTAGCTAAGGTGGATTGAGACTGTTGTTGTCTCAATTTTGCCAGGTATATAATTCTTGGTTGAAAATTTTTCTCTTTCAGAGTTTTATATATACCACCCCATTGCCTTCTCACTTGCATGGTTTCTGCTGAGAAATCCAGGTTATTCTTACTGGTTGTCCTTTGTAGGTAACTTTTTGTTTTTCCTGTGCTGCTCTCAGAATTCTTTCTTTGTTTTTGTTTTTGATGAGTTTGATGATGATATGTCTTGGTGTTTTTCTTTTGGGGTCTATCCTGTTTGGGGTTTGTTGGACTTCCTAAATGGATATATTCCCATCTTTCACCATAGCAAGGAAGTTCTCCTCCAACAAATCTTGGACAATTTTCTCAGTGGTTTAGTTTTTCTCTTCCTGTTCTGGAATTCCAGTGACACATGTTATTCCTTTTGATGGTATCCCACATGAACCTTAGGCTTTCTTCATTTCATTTTGATCTTTTTTCTGATTGATCACTTTCCAAAGAAGTGTTCAGGTATTTGTCTTCAATCTCATTAATTCTGTCTTCCGTTGCATCAGTTCTACTCCTTTGCCCTTCCAGTGTGTTATCTATTTCTGACAATTTAGTATTAATCTTCTGCATCTCTATCCGTAGATTTAGAATCATTTCTAATTTTTCATTTATTTTGTCATTTTGTTCTTGTATTTTCTTCCAAAATTCTTCTAGGGTTTTGTCTGTGTTTTCCTTGATCTGTGTCTCAATCTTTTGAAGATACCTAAATATAATTCTTTGGAATTCCTTATCAGGGAGTTCCAATGCTGCATCTTCATCAGGGATGTGTTTTGGGTGTGTATCCTGGTCCCTTGTTTCTCCTGCTTTATCTTGCTTCTTCACGTGGACTGTGATGCTCTGTTGTCTCCGAGGCATTGTGACATATTTGTGTTTATATTTAACTGGTGATTATATGTTGGAGTGACTTGCCCACAATTTTTGTTTTCTTTGTTTTGTTTGTATGTTATCTATACAGGCAGAGTTCTGTGCTGTGCTCCTCTATTCACTAGTTGACAGCACTTATACATTTAACCACCTGTCTCCTTTCCTGTTGTCAGCTTCTCATATGTCCTTGCCAACCCTGGCAAACAGCCTGTTCTTAGGTCTCTGGAATCTGAATGAGAATGCTATCACTTTAAAATCCAAAATGGTTGCCACTTGTAAACATTCAGAATGGCTGCACCCTTGGTCACTTTAAATATCCAAAATGGCCACCGCTTGTAAACATTCAAAAGGGCTGTGCCCTCGCTCACTTTAAATATCCAAGATGGCTGTGCTCTCCAGACAAAGTCCACAGCTCAGGTTGTCTCCCTCCTTGCTGTTTCTCTTCCTGGTCATAGGCCACCAGAG
>NW_006921788.1:1331289-1339695 GCF_000298275.1 Orycteropus afer afer
CGCCAGCCTTCTGGTTAGCAGTCAAGTGCCTTAGCCACTATGCTACCAGAGCTCCCATAGTTCCTTTCAAAGCTCAGGGTTTCAGGATTATCTTCTGTATCTCTGTCAATTGGTTTTTCTTTTCTTTGTTGAAGACGGTCTGTGTCGCCTGTCTGCCTATTCCTCCATCTTACTGGAAGTCCCGTTACAGCAGCAATAGAAAACTAATAGAGAGGTTATTTAGTTTATTTTAAAATAATAATAATACAGAGCAACCTGTGAGAGCAAGAACTCAATGGGACTGCCTTATTTTTCCAGGTCTTACAAGTTTTCCACCTTTGACAGGGTGCAATCACCACTTTTCTACAGCTCTCTATTTAGTGGAAAATATTTGAGTTTTCCTTTTCTGACAAGTTTCCTCCTTACACAGATTCAATCTTTCACAGGTTTTACTGTATCAATAAGCATATTTTACACATTTGAGCTGCCCATATGCAGGTAGATGACAATGTGCTAAAAGCTAAATCAGATCACATATCTCCTTTTTTGTCAGAATCCTCTCACATGAAGTAAAAGGCAAAGTTCACATGATGACCTCCAGTTCTCCCATGAGAGGTCCCCCTTTATCTAGCTTCACCTTCTGTCACTGTTCCCTTTAGTCCCTCTGTTCCAGTACATGAGCCTTCTGTTTCTGAAACACATCAAGCAGATGCTGCCTAAGGACTTTTGCACTTACCATTTTTCTTGCCTAAAATGTATTTTACTTATATATAGCCACATGTCTCTCTGCCTCACTTCCTTTAAGTTTCTGATATAATGTATTCTGATATATCATATATATGATGTATATATTTCTGATATATCATAGAGACCCTCTCAGGGCACATTTATGACAACATCTCCTACCCTAGTGAACACTATCTCCTGAAATTACATGTATTATTTATTTATTTCCTGCCCACACACACACACACCCCCAATTAGAATATAAGCTTCATGAACTTGGAGAATTTCAACTGTTTGTTTCCTCCTGTATCCCACAGCAAGAACACTGCGTAGCACATAGTTGTGTTGTTGTTGTCATTTGCCATCAAGTTGAACCCAACTCACAGCAACCTCTCCTTGAGTTTCTGAGGCAGTATCACTATAGAAGTAGATTGTAACCTTCCTTCTGAGGAGTGGCTGGTGGGTTTGAACCGCCAGCCTTCTGGTTAGCAGTCAAGTGCCTTAGGCACTATGCTACCAGAACTCCTTGTAGCACATAGTAGGCACTTAAATATTTGTTGAATGGATGAATGAGTGAGTGAATGAATGAGTGAATTAAATAATTTTTTGTTATTGTTAATTGAAATAAATCAATTAGGTCCTACTGACCTACTAGTCAAGGTCTTTTTATTTGTGATACTGTATGCGTTTGAAAACTTACAGTTACATGTCATTTCATTAGTTCAGGATTTCTATTTGATTGTGTAAGTTGGGCCATGTCAATAGTCTTATTTCTACATTTCATGATGCCTTCTTGCCATTGCACTAAAGAATGAAGAAATTTTATGTTTTCTTCACTATATTTTTATGTGCTGAGAAACTTGGGGATAACTTGGTTTTCTGCTAAAAGTGTATTCTGACAAATAGCTCAATATCTTGAATATATAATAATCTCTAGAAAAGAAGATAATGATTTTCAGAGCATATCAATTTATCCCCTGAAATGTTATTTAAATAAGTAGAGTTGTCATTTTATTATGTGTTTCTTGTCAGAATAGTTCCATAATAAATTCTTCATTTTTCAAATTAAATCAATAATTCAAAATAAAAGGTAAAAATGATGGTAGGTCTATAGCTGGATCATAGGAAAAATTGTGAAGGAAATACTTAAAACCATGTCAAAATACTGACTTGTGGCTTTATAGAATGATGGAGATTGAGAGTCTACGCCTTTGTACACAAGAAGAAGAGAAGATAAGAAAAACTTAAGCTCCTTAAATGGAGATTGTAAAATAATACTCAAAAGCTGTGTACTGGACATTAGAGAGTGGTGAGGACTGTGGTAAAACTGAAAGCTTACTCCCACCTAAAGGAGGAAGCCACTCCCCAGCCCATGTGGGAATGAATGTAGACTGAGTTGTCAGATTTTCTAATTCTGTATGAGTCAGAAATAGATATTTTTATGTGAATTCATTTGTCAATTAAAACACTATGTAAACCAAATATATCTTATAGTCTCTAGTTTGTGTCCCCAGAGTTAAGCCAACATCATCCACACACACAAAAAATAAGACAAATTAAAACAGAATCTTTCTTAAACTTCTTTATATCCTTACTTTACTAAAAATTCCACCTGCTGCACTGATGTGATCAATATGCTTGTTATTTCAATTTCAAAAAGACAGGTGAATTTACAAAAACAGGAGCAGAGTTTTCCAATACTCAAGTAGAGTATTGCATATCTTTTTAAAAATTTGGTCTACAGAATTTCTAAGACTATAGAATAGTCCTGTCCAATATGTAATTTTAAATTTTCTAGTAGCCACATTAAAAAAATCTTACTGTGATTTGAGTGAAAGTTTACAGAGCAAATTTATTTTGTACACAGTTCATACACATTTTGTCTCATGACTTTGACTGCAATTCCCCACAGTGTAATAGCTCTCCTCCCACTTCCTCCTCATAGTTCCCTCTTCCCTGTGTCCTTCCCTCCCAGGCACTCCTGCTCCCAAGCTGTCTCCCTGTGCAAACACTGCCCTATTTTTTCTCTCATGATTGATCCTTCCAAGTAGTGTATATACCTGATGTAAATGTTCACCCCATATGCCTGTCTGTTGTTTGACTAGAAGCCACAGCAGTGAGTTCAGTTCCAGACCTGAAGGGTACCTAGGGGCCATAATCTCAGGAGTCTCACCAGGCTCTATCAGACCAGCAAACATGGTTTCTTTTTTCATGATTTTGAGTTTTGTTCCACATTGTTCTCCCTCTCTATCCAGGATCTCCTGCACCAATCCTCCCCTGAGTAGTGGACAATGGTAGTTGGGCACCATCTAGTTCTTCTGGTCTCATGATTATATGGTCTGAGAACTGCATGGTCTACCAGTCCCTTGTGCTAATTGTTTCCATGCCTCTTTGGTTTTCTTCATTTTTCTTTGCTCTGGACAAGGAGAGACCCATAGTTGCATGTAGATGGCTGTTTGCAAGATTTAAGACCCCAGTTGTTACTACAAAGTAGGATATAGAACAATGTTTCTGTGTAGAATGTTATGCCAATTGAGCATGATGTCCCCTGCAACCATGGTCCCAAGCCCACAGGTCCAACCACTCACTACCTCTGGTAGGTGGCTGTGGCCAAGAAGTCACCACAACCTTGCCCCTTGTCAGTAGTAGCCACAGTTTTAAAAGGTTAAAGAAAAAGAGAGAAATGTTAATTCCAAAATTATATTTTATTTAACCCAATATATTAAAAATATTATCCTTTCAACATGTAATCAACATTAAAAAGTATTAGTGAGATATTCTGCACTCTTTTTTGTTCATACTAAATCTTTGAAATCCAGTGTGTATTTTACACTGACAGCCCATCTCAATTTAGACAGGGCACATTCAATTGCTTAATAAACATATATGGCTACTCGTTGCTGTGGAGTGAATTCTGACTTATAGTAACCCTATGTTGTTGTTGTTATGTGCCATCAAGTCGTACCTGACTCATAGCGACCCCTCTTTGGGTTTCCAAGGCAGTATCACTGTGGAAGTAGATTGCCCCATCGTCCTTCTGAGGAGTGGCTGGTGGGTTTGAACCACCAGCCTTCTGGTTAGCAGTCAAGTGCCTTAGGCACTATGCTACCAGAGCTCCTAGTAACCCTGTAGGACAGAGTAGAACTAACTGCACCATAGGGTTTCCAAGGCTGTAATAGTTACAGAAGCAGACTACCACATCTTTCTCCCTTGAAGCAGTTGAAGGTTTGAATTGCCAACCTTTTGGTTAGCAACTGAGTGCTTAACCACTGAGCCACCAGGGCTTCTTTCCATATGTGGCTAATCATTACTATATTATACAGTGCAACTATCAAAGTTTGATGTTGTTTTTGTAAGTATTATAATCTATACCAAAGTTAATCAGGCCTAACTAAGAAGTTGAAAATTATCTGAGGGTTTGTTTTCTATTTGTCATTTTTAAGACAACCAGAATTTATTCTTAAAATAGTATACACGTTTGTATGACTTTTAATCTGCTCATTAAAGTGACTGATTTAAAGCAAATGGCTAAATCCAACAGTTGAGTTACTTTAAGAAATCAATCAAGCAACAGGGAGAAAAAATATATCTTAAAACATATTTTGGTATTATGCATTCAAAATTCGAGTGATTTTAAATTATTTGGCTTGGTTTTTCAGTTATTTTTATGTGTAGCATATATTATTTATTCTTTCTTAAAAAGCTAACAATATGAAAGTATATAAAGTGAAAAAAAAAATTAAATCTCTTTATTTTTCTTTCTGCCCTCCATTCCCACCCCACCCTCCCAATCTCTGAAAACAATCACTGTAAAATCTTTAGTATACATCAGTAGAAAAGTCTTTCAGGCATCTCTTGGTATGTATCCTTCCAAAACCTTCTATGTGTGTTTGTGTATGAATACAGAATATAGATAGTTTTAAGGGATCATCTTATGTTCACAGTTTCAAGACATCCTGTCTCTACTCCACAGTGTACCATGGATTACCTTTTAACTTGCACAGCAAAACACAATCTACCTTCTTTTAATGGCTCCAGTCTATAGTACACACTTATACATTTATTTAACCAATCCTCTATTAATGGACAAGTATTGCTAGTTTTTGCTGTTACATATAAACCTACATATATCCTATACCCTTTTATCAGTGTTTCTGTAGGATAAATTTCCAGTGGCTAGCTCTGAGTCTATGCAGATTTCAAATTCTAGTATATATTGCCAAATTGCCCTCCAAAGAGCTCACACCCATTCATGCCCATACCAGTTGTATATGAGGGAACATTCTGATTAAAATGTAGATTTTCCAACACATGGGGGTATTGTTGGCACAGCCATACAGCATGTGACAACTTCAAAGACCAATATTGAGAAGTTACTACAGAGACTCAAGCAAACTAAATGGTAAACTACCAAATGACTATTTTAAAAGTATATAGTAAGACTCCAAAATTATAGATACTAACCTGGGATAGTAATCAACAAAAAGAACAAATGAGAAGTAGACATTATGTACTAGAGAGCCTCTTGCCTCTTCGGAGATGCTCTAGCTGCTCCAGTGGGCCTTCGCTGATTTCTACGGAGTGGTTCTCTTGGTGAGTTGTCCGTAACAGAAACATTCTGTCTCTAGGCACCTTATATACACTTGCCCATGACACACTTCTTACTAAGGGATCTGTAAAGTGACACCTTCTCTCAAAAGGGCAAAAGCACCAGCCATGGGATTTGCTTGACAAGGTACACATTTATTTCTCCACATACAAAGATTTCCCAAATCCTAGTAAATCTGGGGTGGTCGGAATTAGTAGGGACTCTTCAGGAAATGGTCACTTTGGTAGACTCACTCATTTTATGAAAGGATTCAGTTTAAAAATTAAGTAGTTGTTATACATGCTACAATGTGGATGAACCTTGAAAACGTTGTTGTTGTTGTTGTTATGTGCCGTCGAGTCGGCCCCGACTCATAGCGACCCCTCCTTGGGTTTCCGAGGCAGTATCACTACGGAAGTAGGATTGCCCAACCTTCCTTCCGAGGAGTGGCTGGTGGGTTTGAACCGCCAGCCGTCTGGTTAGCAGGCAAGTGTCTTAGCCACTATGCTACCAGAGCTCCCCTTGAAAACATTATACTAAGTAAAATAAATCAGTTACAAAAGGATAAATATTATATGAACCCATTTTATGAAATACCTACAATAGGCAAATGTATATACACCAAAGTTTAGGAGGAAAGGAGGACACAATGTTTAGGGGACACTGAGCTTCTCTTAAGGGTGATGGAAAAGTTTGGGAACAGATAAGGGTGATTACTGAACAACATGATGATCATAATTAATGTCACTGAACTCTACATGTGAATATTTGTTGAAATGGAAATGTTTTGTTATTTATAAATTTACCACAATTAAAAAAAAAATCAACTTTAAAAAAGAAAAATAAAATGACTTTAGGTCTTTAAGGCATATTGTCCTGACATGTTCCATGTGTTTATCAAACCCAGACTTGGAAGAAAGCTCAGAATCTCAGCCTACCAAGTTTGCAGAGGGCTTACAGGTTGCTAGGTGAGGCCAATATGCAATCAGATAGAGACAAGATGCAAAAAAACAATGTAATAATTGACCAGGAGCCAATCGGATGCAAGTTAATAAGTTTAAATTAAAACTTGGGGAAAAATCAGCTTTAGAACCACAGGTGGGAGAAACCTGGCTTAAGGAGGAATTGGTATAAAAAGATCTCTGGGGCTTGCAAAGTTTAACCTATAGGCTAAATATGGCCTGCAGACAATATTTTTAAATGCACATGGCTTTTTGAAAATGCAAAGTTCAATAGTAGTTTGCTGCAGTTCCACCATTCCCAGTTACACCCCAGCACTTTTCACATTTACCATCCGGGCTCCTGAGGGCACTTAGGTTTGCAATCCCTGATTTAGAGGTTACAGTCAATTGCTATCTCCATAGGAGTCAACTGTTGTTATGGTTACTTAAATAGGATTATGCAATCTCAGGCATATTCAACAGAAGGATAATATTGAGCATGAGGGAGATGGTGTTTTGCCCAGAGTTTGTCCTGCTCCAGCTTTTCAGAAGGACATTAATAAATGTTCAGATAATGGTCTTCTGGGGGTGGCTCTATCCATGTCCCATGATGAATGGTTAAAAAGAAACGTAGACATTTGGGGGACTCTTGATGTGGTGCCCTTCTGACTAGCTCTGCTGCCCTAGCCTTAGTTAAACCACTACAACCTCACACTTGAACTACTGCAGCAACCTAAGTCCCCAACCTAACATCTCCCTCTTTCTTCTCACCACCCCCCAACACACACACCCAGAGCATTTCAGTATTATAAAAAAAAAAAACAGCTGCCAGTGAGTTGATTCCAATTCATGGTGACCCCATGTGTTTCAGAGTAGTAGACTGGTACCCCATAGTTTTCAAGGTCGTGATCTTTCAGAAGCAAACTGTCATTTCAGTGTTGTGTTTGCTGTTCTTAGTTGCCGTGGAGTTGATTCCAATTCTTGGTGAACCCACATGTGCAGACAAGAACTCCACTCTGTAGGTGTCTCAAGGCTATGACCTTTCAGAAACAGATCTTAAGGCCTGTCGTCCAAGGCACCTCAGGGTGGGTCTGAACCACCAACTTTTCAGCTAGGCGAGTGCTTCCTCCCTAAATGTTTCCTGAGTCTATACACCTCTATCTCACTCCACTTTTAGTCACCACCATCCATACCCTATACCCATTGCCTACCTAATGATTTTGAACAACCACATTTTTTATCCCTCGCCAACATATTTTACAAACTGCACACAGCAATCTTTTTAAAACTGAGCATCAGATTCTGGTATTATGGTGGAGTAAGCAGACAAACTACACAGACCCCCTTCAACAAAGAAAAGAGGAACCAATTAACACAGATACAGAAGCTAATCCTGGAGCCCTGAGCTTTGAAAGGAAGGATACAGAAGTGGACTGAACTCAACTAGTAAAGAACCTGCATGAAAACATTGAAAAAGGAGACATATGGAGCTGTGGTCTGTCAGTGAGCCTGATGGCACAGACAGCTTGGATATTTCCAAGTGGTGTTAGGACCTGAGAATTGACCTAAAAATCGGTCCTGCTAGCCAGGGACTACACAGAAGACTGCACTGGTGACTGGTGAATAAAAGGGGAAGCAGTGAAGAGGAAGGTGGGCTGAACTGTGCACTTTTGGCTATCTGGAGGGTGCAACCATTTTGAATGTTTACAAGTGGTTTGACCATTTTGAATATTTAAAGTATGGCATTCTCCCAGATTCCAGGGACTTTTCAATAGTCTTCACTTGCTGGGAACCACAGGAGATTCTGGACACCAATGACTGGAAAGGTGCGATATTCCCCTTTTCACTCTTATACCCCATACTCTCTTGGTGAATGGAGGTGCGGCCATCCCTCACTCCCACCCACCTTCTGGGCCGGCAGGAATTGCATCCCAGTCTGTGTGTTCTAATGGAACCTGGGTGCCCTGCCCTGCCCTGCCCTGATTTTTTTTTTCAGTTTGTTTTTGTCTGTTTTAAAATTATTGTTGTTGTTGTTGTTAAGTGCCGTCGAGTCGTTTCCAACTCATAGCGACCCCATGCACAGCAGAACGAAACACTGCCTGATCCCGCGCCAGCCCCACAATCCCTGCTATACTTGAGCCCATCATCGCAGCCACCGTATCAATCCATCTC
>NW_006921788.1:1343089-1373525 GCF_000298275.1 Orycteropus afer afer
CCGCCCGTGCTTACCTTACTCCCGGAGACCTGGTCTCTCTCGGGAGGGTAACAAGGGAAAGTGTTCAGTGCAGATCAGTGAGTAAGCACCAGTCCACCCGTGCTTACCTTGCTCCCGGAGACCCGGTCCCTCTCGGGAGGGTAACAAGGAAGCCGTTATAATTATTATTATTATCATCCTTTTTATTATTATTCTTTATTCTTCCCTTCCCAGGTTCTAGTTTTCAGCTTTTTCTCTCTTCCCTGTTCCTGGTTCCCATTTTTTTTCTTTCTCCTGGTTAACCCCATTCCTTGTTTTTCTTTTTGCATTTGTCCCATATTTTTCCTCATTATTCTCCTACTCTATCTCTTTTCTCTTATTGCCCCCTCCCCACATATTGCAGGGGTTTTTTCTTTCTTTTCTTTCCTTTTTTTGGTAATTGTTCCTGTGTGTTTATGTGGTATGTGTTTTTTCCACTTTCTTTCACTTTTTTTTTATGGTTTTTCTATCATTGTTTTTGTTTAACTGAGTGGGAGACAGCAGCTGTGCCCACACAATGCAACCACCCCATACCTCCTGCAGCTCCACTTACTGAGTGAGAGCCACCACTTCCTTCTCCACCAACTGACCAATGATTAACAACCATCAAGAAGAGCCTGACTCACCCTTAAATGCTCTTCACAAACAGTTAGCAGGGCTCTAAATACAACAACATCCCAATGTCTTGGAGACAACAGACCATCACTGTTCACACAAAGAAGCAAGATAAATCAGTAGAAACAAGGGAGCAAGATTAGACCCAGAACACATCCCTGAAGAAGCAGCAGCATTGGACCTCCCTGATAAGGATTCAAAAGAATTATATTTAGGTACCTTCAAAGGATCAAGGAAAACACTGACAAAATTAAGGAAAACACAGACAAAACCCTAGAACAATTTTGGAAGAAAATACAAGAACAAAATGACAAAATAAATGAAAAATTAGAAACAATACAAAATCTACAGATAGAAATCCAGAAGATTAATGCTAAATTTTCAGACATAGATAACACATTGAAAGGGCAAAGGAGTAGAATCGAATCAGTGGAAGACAGAATTAATGAGATTGAAGATAAATACCTGAATACTTCTTTGGAAAGGGATCAGTCAGAAAAAAGATCATAACAACATGAAGAAAGTCTAAGTTTCATGTGGGATACCATCAAATCAGATAAAACTCAGCATCTTTATGCCTTTGCTTGTTGCCTGTGATCTTACCACATTGGTCTTCTTTCTGCTCTCAAACATTCCTAGTTAGTGCCCATGTCAAAGCCTTTGCCCATGTAGTTTCCTATCTTTGGAATACTTCGCCCATCACTTAGCATAGTTTGCCCACTCTTCAATAGTTGTGTCTCACCTCAGATGTCACCTCATGAAGAGGCTTTCCTTGATCACTCTGGCAGAAGTGCTCACTCCTGATCATTTTCTATTATGCTTTCCTGTTTGCTTTTTTTCATAGCATTAATTATCAGTGGCTGAAACGGTTTATATTTCTTAACATGTTTGATCTGTCTCCTCCACCAGAACATAATTCCTGGACTGGGATTCTAATCATCTTGTTCACTGCTACTTCTCCAGTACCCAAAAATAACTATGTATTAACTAACTCTTTAAAAACCCTCAGTAAGTTCCCATTGCTCTGAAAGTCAATGTTTAATTTAGTCTGTAGGACCCAGCATGCCTGGTCCCTGCCATTCTCTCCAGTTCATCACATATGTTCATCTCTTTGCTTCAGCCACCCTGGCTATCTCATACATTTTCAAAGACGTCAGGCACCTTCCATCTCTGAGCTTTTATACTTGCTGTTTTATCTGCCTGGACACAACTTTCCCCAGATCTTCACACAAGTAAGTGCCTCTTTTTTCTTGTTCAGCTCTCAGTCCCAAAGACCTCATCAGGCAGAACTTCCTTGAGTCCTCTGTTTAAAGGTGACTCGGTTACGCTATCCTATCACTTTTTATTTTCTTCATAGCATTTACCACTGGCTTAAATTATTTAATTTACTGGTTTTGTTGTTTTTTAAATCGGCCTCTCCCACAGTATTTAAGGGGTTACATTAGTTCAGGGGTTTTATACGTGTTGTTCACCGCAGTATCCCTGGTACCTCACACCCAGTGGATGTTCAAATAGTTGTTGAATAACCAAATGAACAAAATTCTCTGGAGGTATCAATTACTCTTCCTATTTTACAGAAAAGAAAATGAAGATCCAAGAGGTGTTGTCACCTGCCCATGGGCCCACAGCTCTTCTCCCCTGCTCCACTTGCTGTAGTTCCATCATTTGTTTCATGAGTCCTTTGAGAATCTATATGTATTGTCATGGAAACCAAAGCAGTAACAGTGTCAGCCTATTGCACATACACATGTGGACTTACACATATACACGTGGACTTGGACACAGAGACATGTACCATTACAGACACACATGCATAAATAAAAAACAATTTTCCTTTCCTCATGCTGTATTAACCCTATTCATTCAGATATTTGACAAAACACAACAGAATAATGACCAAACTAAAAACCAAACCCATTGCAATCTAGTTCATTCCAACTCACAGTGACCTCATAGGACACAGTGGAACTGCCCCATAGAGTTACTGGTGGAGACTGCCACTTCCTTCAGTGAAGCTTTAACTTCTTCCTTCAGTACCATTGGCTCTTGATCATATGCCCCCTCCTGAAATGGATGAATATCAACCAATTCCTTTTGGTACAGTGACTCTGTGTATTCCTTCCATCTTCTTTTAATGCTTCCTGCATCATTCAGTATTTTGCCTGTAGAATCTTTCAATGTTGCAACTCAAGGCTTAAATTTTTTCCTCAGTTCTTTCAGCTTGAGAAATGCTGAGCGTGTTCATCCCTTTTGGTTCTCTAACTCCAGGTCTTTGCACATTTCATTATAGTAATTGGCTTTGTCTTCTCAAGCTGCTCTTTGAAATCTTCTGTTCAGCTCTTTTATCTTGTCATTTCTTCCATTCACTTTAGCTATTTTCCACTCAAGGGCAAGTTTTAGAGTCTCTTCTGACATCCATTTTGGTCTTTTCTTCCTTCTTTTCTTTTTAATGACCTCTTGCTTTCTTCATGAATAGTGTTCTTGATGTCATTCCACAATTCATCTAGTTTTCTGTCATTGGTGTTCAACGCATCAAATCTATTCTTTAAATAGTCACTAAATTCAGGGGTGATATTATCAAAGTCATATTTTGGCTCTTGTGGACTTATTTTAATTGTCTTCAACTTCAACTTGAACATGCATGTGAGCAGTTGATGTTCTGTTCCACAATCAGCTCTTGGCCTTGTTTTGGCTGAAGATATTGAACTTCTCCATTGCCTCTTTCCACAGATGTAGTCAATCTGATTCCTGTGCACTCCATCTGGTGAAGTCTATGTGTATAGTCATCTCTTAATGTGGTTGAGAAAAGATATTTGCAATGAATAAGTCATTGGTCTTACAAAATTCTATCATGCGATCTCCAGTGTTATTTTTATCTCCAAGACCATATTTTCCAACTACCACTTCTTTGTTTCCAACTTTTGTATTCCAGTCACCAATGATAATAAACACATCTTGATTGCATGTTTGATCAATTTCAGACTGCAGAAGTTGGTAGAAATCTTCAATATCCTCACCTTTGGCTTTGGTGGTTGGTGTGTACATTTGGATAATAGTAGTATTAACTGGTCTTCCTTGTAGGCATATGGATATTATTCTATCACTGACAGTGTTGTACTTCAGGACAGATTTTGAAACACTCTTTGTAACAATGAATGCCTCATCATTCCTCTTCAATTTGTCATTCCCAGCATAGTATATTATGTGGTTGTCTGATTCAAAATGGCCAAAACCAGTTATTTCAGCTCACTAATGTCTAGGATATTGATCTCTATATGTTCCAATTCATTTCTGACAATTTTTAGTTTTCCTAGATTCATACTTCGTAATTCCATGTTCCAATTATTAATAGATGTTTGGATCTGTTTCTTCTCATTTTGAGTGGTGCCACATCAGCCAATAGAGGTCCTGAAAGCTTTACTTGATCCATATTGTTAAGGTCATCTCTAATCTGAGGAGTCAGCTCTTCCCCAGTCAAATTTTGAGTGCCCTCCAACCTGATAGGCTCATCTTCCGGCACTCTGTCAGACAGTGTTTCAGGGCTGTTCATAAAATTTCCCAGTAATATATCAGACAATGTTTCACTGCTATTCATGAGGTTTTCACTGGCCAATTCTTTGAGAAGTAGAAGGCCTCTTCCTTCTTCCGAGTCTGTCTAAGCCTGGAAGCTCTGCTGAAATCTCTCCACCATGGATAATCCTGTTGGCATTTTGCAACATGGTAGCATAGCCTCCAGCCTCACAGCAACATGTAAGCCACCACAGGATGACAAACTGACAGACAAGTTCGTCCCCCTTAGTTGTTTCTATTCCCTCTGCACCTGCCTACGTCAGGCCCTGGCCTTAATACAGATCCATACCCAAGCAAAAAGCAGCCCCCAGGCCCGGGCCCACCTACCTCTGGCCCCTGCCTTAAAAGAGAGCCACACCCAAGCAAAAAGCAGCCTTCAAAACCTAGGCCTGCTTACCTCAGGCCCCTTCCTTAATACAGAGCCACGTCCAAGTGAAAAGCAGCCTCCAAACCCCTGGCCTGCCTACCTCAGGCCCTGGCCTTAATATAGATCCACATCCAAGTGAAAAGCAGCCTCTAATCCCCTTGCCTGTCTACCTCAGGTTCCGCCCTTAATATTAAGAGCCACACCCAAGTGAAATGCAGCCTCCAAATTCTCAGACTCCATCCCAGATAATGCAACAACCTTTTATCAGTGGAGGCTTGTCTGTTGCTATGATGCTGAACTGGTTTCAGCAGAGTTTCCAGACTAAGATGGACTAGGAAGAAAGGCTTCACAATTTACTGCCAAAAATCAGCCAATGAAAAAAACCCTATGGATCAAAATAATTCTATCCACAAGAAATCACAAGGGTGGTATGGCACTGGGCAGTGTTTTATTCAGTTGTGCATGGGGTGAGCATAAGGCAGGGCTGACTCAATGACAGCTAACAGCAACACGACCCCCAAGCCTACTGTATTAAAATCTGTATTTTAAACGATTTCTAAGTAATTCATTCGAGTGCACCTAAATATCTAAGAAGAGTGCTCCAAGCCATCACTGAGTTCCAAGAAATCAAAGTAATTCACCTGCATTCTCAAGCACCTCTGACAGGAGTTTTCCTCCTCAGCATCTGTTATTTCGGACTGAAACACTGAAAAGCGCCACAGAGAATGATAGGACTAAATCTTAGTGTCTGCTGCCACCCTGTGGTGAAAAGTTCCATCCTAGGCAGAATCTTCTCTTCATGAAATAAACGGGGAATGTTGGAAGGGAAGCTGGGCTGGGTTCACACCTTTATCATACATGTGCTTTGAGAGACTACTGAAACATTCCGAGATGAAATGAAATAGCCCTTGGGGTATAGTGCAAGATTTCCAAACAACTGTCCTTTTCATGTGCATCCCCCAGGGTAGAAAGAATCATCACTAATTGTAGTCAAGAGATGTAGCAGTATTTGTGTTACTGATATTGCTATAGATTCTTTCTTCTCTAGGACTCAAACATGCACATTCTGAATGTGATCATCAATTTGAGTCTGATTATTTCATTACCAACCCAAATGGGTGGAATTAGACAATCATCACCACTTTCTGCATTACTTTGCCCAGGAATCTATTGCTGTGTTCCACAGAGTGCCTCAGAATTTCTCACAGCTCTGTTAAATGCATCATTGGTGACCTCTGTGAAATTGTAAACAGGGTCAGTCCTGCAAATGATGTTTCTAACACTTGGAAGGCAATAAGGAGGAGACTCTCAAAATTTCCTACACACTCTACTCTGCAGAGCCCAGAAGTTGAAAGTGCCCTTTGTCACTAACTGGGAGATACTGTTTTAAAGGCTGGGAGCTTAAGTCCTAAAGAAATCCCAAACAGCTACTTCTGGTGAGCTTGACAGCCATGGACCACCCTCAGCTGTATCTACTGGAGCCTTTTAAGGTTCCCTACAGAAAAGCTGGCCAGTACCGAAGATTTCAACAGCACAGAAAGAAAAATGGCTCATTCGAAAGGAAGGGGATCAAAAGGTAGGTAATGAGGACTCATTTCTTTCCCATGGAGTGAAAGTCTCTGGATTTTGCATTAAACAGTATTTACTCTGATGATTAGGAAAGGTAGCACCTCTTCTTAGGAATTGCATTTAGAAATGAAGACTCTGGGTTTGAGGGGGGGACTGATTTAACTTTTGATCAGGAAAACTTGTGCTACATGGAAACATCCTTGTATGATCAGCAACTGTAACAAGGAAAATTCTTCCCATTCCATCTGAATTTGGGTTTTATTGTGACATATGAGACTAAAATAAATACTGATATTAAGTTGATATTTCAGAATCAGAATTTTAGACATCTTGCCTACCAAGCAAATAGTATTATTTTGTAAGTCCAATGGTACGTTCTTAAATCTATGATCAGGGCTTTCTGTTCCTTTTCTTAGCAAGTTTGGCTGCCAAAATATGTACTCACCGTATTTCACCTAAGTGCACTTTCTTTCATGTAACATTAAAACTTTTGTAACTGATATTTCTTGCCAATGGCAAAACCTTAAAGAGAGGTATGAAATACTCCAAACATGATGCATTTTAATTTGGAAAATCTGTGTGGTGATTTATTTTCCAATTTCTTTGGGTTTCTTTGTTACCAGGCTCATGAGCTATAGCTCAGACATGTCAAAAGTCAGGTATTTTCTGGAGGTTTGGATCATTAAAGATCTAATTTTTTATCTTCCCTGGATGAAATGAATTACAGTGTTACAGGGATTTCCATTTTCAGCAAGAAAAATGGGTTTAATGTGGAAGCAACACAAACAAATAAATTCACTACCAACCAAGATATTTTAAAACTTAGAAGGGAAGTGTTATTTTCATAACAGAAATGGCAGCAGGTCCATTCATGGGCACTGGAATTACTTATAAATATGTTGGGGATGAGGGCGGGGGTGGGAGTGAGAAACAAGTTTCTTCTGAAACATTTTAGAAATTCAGAGATTGCCTGGAACTAGGTTTTTAACAAGGAGGATTACATAGATGGACTTCAGGGGTCCCTCTACCTCCTAAAATTGTATTTGAGTTGTTTTGTGTGAGTGTGTATGTGTATGTGTACATACTTACTTATGGTGATAGAAATCAATGACTTCCTAAAAAGATTCTGAAAGGAATCCATGGAAATTGAATCCTAGCCCATAAATTATCTTTTGGAGAATTAGAAAATGGTGGTCCTTTCTCAGGACACTTTGCTACCATCTGCTGGGAAATGTTGTAATAACTATATACAACTACATCGTTATATGATTAAATGTGAATAACACACCCTAGAAAGAGCTCTTGTGGTGCAATAGTTAAACACTTGACTACTAACTGAAAAGTTAGTGGTTCAAACCTACTCAGCAGCTATCTACTGGCTATCAACTCCTGAAAGGACTATATCAAATCAAATCAAACCCGTTGCCATCGGGTTGATTCCCTCTTGGTGACCCTGTAGGACAGAAGAACTGCCCCAAGGGGTTTCCAAAGCTACAATCCTTTTGGAAGCACGTTGCCAGACCTTTCTCCCCCAGAGTGGCTGGTAGATTTGAAAGGCAGATCTTTCTTTTAGCAGCCAAGTACTTAACCACTGTGCCACCAGAGCTCCTCCCCCTTAGAAAACCCTATGGGGCATTTCTGCTCTATCATATGGGGTCACAAGGAGTCTAAATCAACTTGATGACACACAGTAACAATAGTAAACAAAAACCAAAATGAAACTCACTGCCGTCAAGTTGCTTCCAACTCATAGCGACCTCTCCTTGGCTTTCCAAGGCAGTACCTCTACGGAAGTAGATTGCCCAGTCTTCCTTCTGAGGAGGGGCTGGTGGATTTGAACCTCCAGCCTTCTGGTTAGCAAATGCCTTAGGCAACAGAGGCCATCCTAAAAGTTGTGTATGAGGCTTTAAATTGGTGCTTCAAGGGTAGAATTCTCACCTCCCATGCAGGAGACTTGAGTTCAATTCCTGGCCAATGCACCTTGTGAACAGCCACCACCCATGTGTCAGTATAGGCTTGTATGTTGCTATGATGCTGAACAGGTTTCACTGGAGTTTCCAGACTAAGATGGACTGGGAAGAAAGGGCTGGTGATCTACTTCTGAAAATCAGCCAGTGAAAACCCAATGGATCACAACACTTAGATCTACAACTGATTGTGGGGACAGTACAGGACCAGGCAGTGTTTCCCTTTGTTGTCATGAGTCAAGTCAACTCTGTCAGCTAACAACAACAGAAGTTATTTGTGTACAATCTGTAGAATTTCTTTTCTTGGTCTCTAAAGGGAGGCTGCTGACCCCAAGATCGCCTTTGTTTTGACCTCTAGCTGGTGCTCCCTCCTTGCCTTTTACGTTTTCCCCATATAGATCGGATCTACATGCTAATGAAAGCTACCAGTTTTTGAATGTTTTATTATGTTCTGAGATCATAAATTATTTCCTTACACTCTCACATTTCTGAGACTAATATACCCATTTTCAAATGAGACATCTAAATAAAGCTTATAGTGGTTAAAAATCATGCCCAAGATCACACAGCTAGGTAGTGTTGTGCTGGGTTGAACCAAAACCATGTAACAACAATGCCTGGGTACTTACCGCACAATTTCCCATCTATAGCTACAGATAATAATGAATGTTTTATTCAGTTTAGAACAATATTTCTCAGGAATGTGGTAGACATAATACTGGTGGTACTTGAGATATATTAGGTAGAAAATGAAGATTTTTTTTTTAATGGTTATGAATTTTTTAAATCCATATTAGAAATATATTTATATATGTATATAAGGAGCTCTGGTAGCATAGTGCCTAAGGCATTTGACTGCTAACCAGAAGGCTAGCAGTTCAAACCCACCAGCTACTCCTCAGAAGGAAGATGGGGCAATCTATTTCCGTAGTGATACTGCCTTGGAAACCCACGGAGGGATCGCTATGAGTCAGGCCTGACTCGATGGCACTTAACAACAACAACAACATGTATATATATATATGTATGAGATAAAAGCAGAAAAAAAAAAAAAAAAAAAAAAAACCACTGCCACTGAGTCATTTCCAATTCATAGAGACCCCCTTTGGATTTTCAAGGCTATGTCTTTGTACAGAAGTAGATTGCCTCATCTTCCTCCCACAGAGCAGCTAGTGGTGGATTTGAACCTCTGACCTTCTGGCTAGCAACCAAATGCCTTAACCACTATGCCACCAGAGTTCCATATGTATATTATATATACATACACACACACACACACACACACATAATTTTGTGGATATTATTGCTCTGATTGAGGCTAACAATAACACCAAAGCCCAGTTAATTGAAGAAGAATGTTGTGTCAATATTCAGCCCTTCTTATCCATGGTTCTGCATCTGCTGATTCAACCAAATATGGATTTAAAATATTCAGGAGATGAGGGGAAGCAATTGAGTGGTCAAAGCAATCCCTCAAAAGCTAAGAGGGAGCGTAAAGTGCTATTTGCATAGCATTGGCATTGTATTAGGTATCAGAAGTATTCTAGAGATGATTTAAAGTATATGGGCAGATGTGCATAGGTTATATGCAAATACTACACCATTTTATATAAAGGACTTGCGCATCCTGCATTATGGTATCCACGGGAGTCCTGGAACCAATCCCCCGCAGATATGGAGGGAAGACTGTCATGGTATCATGATATAGGTAGTATTCACAGGTTAACAGCACAGACCTTGTGATCAGATCTTTTGGATGTAACTTACTTTTCCCAAGCTTTATTGGCCTCATTTATTGAATGGAGCTAACAATGTAAGGACTTTATCTACATGTGTGCTGTATGTAAATGCAGTGTTTCGGTGGGGGGGCGGTGGCACTCAGAAGTGCCTATTACTGACTCTGTAGCAGATTCTTTTCTTACTAGGGCTTCTGGAAATTGCCAAATTCAGGAAGACAATCTCAACCACCACTGAAATAAGATTGTCAATTTGCCAATATGGATTAATGTATTTTAAAAATCACAGCCTGGGATTAATATCTCTTTCTACGCTTGGTCACTTAATTTAACCTTTCTGTCTCTTAGGTTACTCATTAGTAAAATGAAGGTGATAATGTATCCTATCTCATTCGGTGCTGTGAGGAATAAATGAAATAGTGGCTCTAACATAAGTATGACAGTTTGGTGACAGAAACCAAATATTGCTTTAACTTTATTTTCCTGTGATATTATTCTTGGTCTTTAATTTCTATTTTCAGATTGTATAATTTGCTCACATTTGAAGTTGGATTTTTAACCACTTAAGTTATTCACTTTTAACTTTTCATCTTCCTTAATGCAAATTATTTTTGTTTTCTTTAGATGGCATAGAGCTGTATCCACTAACTTAGCAAAACAGAAAGTGTTGATCCCCAAAGAGGGATCTTCCAGTGATAGTGACATGGAATTTCATGAAAGCCAGCAAAATAAGAAAAAAAATGTGATGAAGAAGGTGAAGACCGCTTTTGGGAAGATGCTGTCATACAAGTATAGAAGCAAGCCAACAAGTGTGGGTGGAAAGGACTCCACTAAACATAAGGAAGCCCTCCTTTCAAACACGCAGAGTCTTCTTCCTAGAATTGTCAAGGAGCTGTCATCTCCCAAGTTATTTACCAAACCAAGATTGAGAAAGCTTTCACAGAATGGTAATCAAAGGCAATTTATCCTTAAGTTTCAAGGCCAAGAGGAAGAGTGACAATAGGATGGATTTTTTAGCTGCTCAAAGCACTGAAATAGGTTCACTTTGAAGTCCTTCCCAGTTCAAATAATAAGTGATCTCAAGTCTAATGTTTCTTTTTATTTGAATATGCACACACATTCTAATATATTTTCACATATATATGCATATACCACCATTACCAGGTGCCAATGAGTCGATTCTGACTCATGGCAACCCCATGTGTTACAGAGTAGAACTGCTCCATAGGGTTTTCATGGCTGTGAACTTTTGGAAGTAGATTGCCAAGGCTTTTTTCCTCTCTGGGTAAGTTTGACTCACCAGGCTTCCACTTAGAAGCTTAGTGCTTGACCATTTGCAACACCTAGGGACTCCTATTGAATATATATATACTTGAAAATCAAACTAACGCAGGAATTTTTGTTTTGTCTCTGGAGTAAGTAGTGATACAGCCTTTCAAATGGCCACTCCCACACAGTGGAGGGTATGGTGAGGAGTAAATGAATAAAATTTATAATTGATTAGTCATCAAAGATGTTTATTACATTTACCTTCCCCTATACTTTGTGGAAGGAGCTCTGGTAGCATAGTGCCTAAGGCACTTGACTGCTCACCAGAAGGCTGGCGGTTCAAACCCACCAGCCACTCCTCGGAAGGAAGGTTGGGCAATCCTACTTCCGTAGTGATACTGCCTCGGAAACTCAAGGAGGGGTCGCTATGAGTTGGGGCCGACTCGACGGCAAACAACAACAACAACAACATACTTTGTGGAAGAGTCAACATTTGAACTATTAATTCTTTTTTGCAACGTGATAGCACTATTCTTTTGGGCCCTATGAGTTATGATTAGCACTACTACCATTTGCTTTCTTGTCTATAGCTTTTTAATATCCTTTATAACACTGTATCAGGAAACACATCTAGCCCTTATAGTACATGTAAGAAATCCACACACAACCTCCCACTTCACTCAGAGATCAGGCTGCAAACCTGGTGGGTGCTTTTTCAAAAAAAAAAAAAAAAAATCCTGATGGTTTCCAGCTGACTGATTGCCCTTTCAAACAAACTCTCTTTTCTGGAAAAAGCAGTCACTAATACAAGCATCCAAGCATCCAGCAATTACCTGGTATGGATTGACCTGTATATTTCTGTTGAAAATAACAAAGAGGTCATGCTTCTCTAATGGTGGAGCTGGAGTTGAAGAGTCCAACAGGAAACAGAGGACCAATTTTCTCCTCCTGATCTCTGCATTGGTTTATTTTTGTCTTTGTTAGAATGGCAAATCTCTGAACTAAGATTTCACTAGAAAATATGCCTGTCCTTCAGGATGGAGCTCAAACATTACTACCCTAAGTTTTCTGTGGTCCAAAAATAGTTGCTCTTTCCTGTTGACTCCATAACACTTTTTTCTATTTAACAAATATTTGCTAGGCAGAAATTATATGGTAGCATAGTGCCTAAGGCATTTGACTGCTAACCAGAAGCCTGGCAGTTCAAACCTACCAGCCCCTCCTCAGAAGGAAGACTGGGCAATCTACTTCCGTAGTGATACTGCTTCGGAAACCCAAGGAGGGATTGCTTTGAGTCGGATCTGACTAGACAGCAGTGAGTTTTTAATTATATGCCAGGAGTCCTGGTACCACAGTGGTTAAGCAATCAGCTGTTAGCCAGAAGTTGGTGGTTTGAACCCATCAGCTGCTCTGTAGGAGACAGCTTCCATAAAGCTTTCATAAAGCGTTCGGCTTTCATAAAGATTCACAGCCTTGGAAACCCTATAGGGCAGTTCTACTCTCTCCTACAGAATCCCTATGAGTAGAAATCTACTTGATGGCAGTGTGTCTCTTTGGTAATCATATGCCAGCTGCAATATTTGAGATATAGTTGCAAATAGAACACACATGGGCCCTGCCTTCATGCAGATACAGCACAGAAGGGCATTCAAACATTGCAAATAATTCTATCTCTTGCAAAAGTGAAAGCCCAGGGTCCTATAGGACAACATGGATGTTGAGGAAGGGGGTTCAGGAAAGGTCTCCCTAAGGAAGGGACAACTAAGTTGAGATCTGAAGGATGACCAAGAGTTAAGTAAGGAATGGGTGGGGAGAACAGTTTCCTGGGAAGGAGGAAGAATATGCTCAAAGTCTCAATATCAAGAGAGCACAGGGCATAATTAAGATATAAAAGTAATCTGGTTGGGTTGGAGCAGAGAGATCCAGGGATAGACTGGTGAATAATGAGTTGGAAAGGATGTTGTAGGCCATGTTAAGAATTTCTTTTTTTTAATATTAAAAGTTTGATAAACTTTTTCTTTCCAAGTAAAAATCCAGAAATATTCTAAATGGATCCATGTAACATTGTAGGAAAAGAAATACCAGTATAGAGTAATGAGAATAGAAAGAACTCCCAAAGCCACATAGAATGTAAGTTAACGATGTTCAGAAAGATTTAGGAAAATCTTCTCTTTAAGAAGCTGTTATACTAGATGAGAACATTATGAGATTTGTTTTTAGCTTCTTGATATGTTTACTTTAAAAAAAAATTATTGTGATTTGGGTCAAAGTTTACAGAGCAAATTCATTTTCCATACAGCAGGTCATACAAATTTTGTCTCATGCCAACATTCCCCACAATGTAACAGGTGTCTTCCCACTTCCTCCTGTAGTTACTTCTTCCCTGTGTCCTTCCCTCCCATGCACTCCAGCCCCCAAGCTGCCTCCCTGTGCAAACACTGTCCTTCTGTTCTCCCACAAATGACTGATCACTCCAAGGAGTATATCTACCTGATATAATTGTTCATCTCATATGTCTGTCTATTGTTTGACTGGAAGCAACATGAGTGAGTTCAGTTCCAAACCTAAAGGGTAACTATGGGCCATTGTCTCAGGGGTCTCACCAGGCTCTATCAGACCAGCAAACCTGGTCTTTTTAAAATGATTTTGAGTTTTTTTCCACATTGTTCTCCCACTCTATCCAGGATCTCCTGCAATGATCCCTTTCTGAGTGGTTGACAGTGGTAGCCGGGTATCATCTAGATCTTCTGGTCTCATGGTCATATAGGCTGAGGATCATATAGTCTACTAGTCCCTTGGACTAATTGTTTCCATGCATCTTTGGTGTTCTTCATTCTTCTTTGCCCTGGATGAGGAAAGATCCATCATTGAATCTAGATGGCCGCTTGCAAGCTTTTAAGACCCCAGTCGCTACTCACCAAAGTAGGATTTAGAATAATGTTTTTGTGTAGTATGTTATGTCAGGGAGCTCTGGTGGCGTAGTGCCTAAGGCATTTGACTGCTAACCAGAAGGCTGGTGGTTTAAACCCACCAGCCAGTCCTAAGAAGGAAGACTGGACAATCTACTTCCATAGAGATACGGCCTTGGAGCTGCTATGAGTCATAAGTGACTCAATGGCAGTGAGGTTTTTTATTCTTTTTAAAATTTATGTTATGTCAGTCGGGTTTGATGTCCCCTGTGACCATGGTCCCAAGCCCACAGGTCCAACTACTTGCTCCCTCTGGGTAGCTGGCTGTGGCCGAAAACCACTCCAACCTTAACCCCTTGTCAGCTCTACTCTATACCTGACCATTCTTAGAGCTTGTACAAATACACATGTAGAAACATTGTCTGCTAACTCCTCTATACATGGTCATAGGCACACTCCGCAACATTGAGAACTTTTAACTTTCTCCTCATGATGATACAAAACTAGTGAATACTTTCAAGCTGCGAATCTTTAGAATCTGATTTGTATTTTTAAAAGAGAATTCTGGTTGCAGAGTAGAGACTAGATTGGAAGAGGCAAGAGAAGATGTAAGGAGCTCTGGTAGGATGAAGGTTAAGTGCTCAGCTGCTAACTGGAAGGTTGGCAGTTTGAATCCACCCAACAGCTCCCATCTTCTTACATAAAGACTAAAGCCTAGGAAAACTTATGGGGCAGTTTTACTCTGTCACATGGGGTCACTATGAGTCAAAACTTGACATGATGGCACCCAACAACAAGAGCAGATATCACTGCCATTGACCCCTCCTTGGGTTTCTGAGACGGTATCACTACAGAAGTAGATTTGCCCAACCTTCCTTCCGACGAGTGGCTGGTGGGTTTGAACCACAGGTCTTCTGGTTAGCAGTCATATCTTAGGAACTATGCCACAGTGCTCTGGGAGCCCGAGCTCCCAGAGCGGATATAGGAAGAACAAGAAATAGGCAAGGAATGACATTAGCTTGGACTAGCCACAGAGTCTAGACCTTTTGGAGGTAAAGGGAGAAAAATCCAAAGGTAGAAGTTAGAAGACTTAGGGAAGAGCTGGGCAGTGGAGGGCAGGGGAGAGGGGGGAGTCAAGACTAAGTTTTAGGTCTCTAGGTTGAGCACCTGAGTTGAATGTGGACTTACTGAGGTGAGGTCCCTGCATAATAACCAATGGAAATATCAGGTAGGCTGTTGTATTGATCAAAGTTCCAGGGAAGTCCTATCAGCAGTGTTCAAGCAGAACAAGGTGATTTTAGGTGCTGAATACAGGGGCACTGAAACAAAAAGCAAGTAATTTTTCCCTCATGCCCTATCAATCCTTTTGACTACATTAAGGAAAATTCTCATTTGGTGATTTTTTTTTTTTTTTTTCCCTCCTAACAAAAGTAGCACAGCTTCAAGTTTAGTGCATCTTATAGGCGATAATATGGTTTTGTTTTTCCTATTATAACTTTAATGCCTATTTATGGTACTAGTTTTTAATTTATGGTAGTGTCATGAAGTTTCCTTTATAAATGTTGAGTTAAAAATTAAAATGAAGAAAAATATTAAGGGGTGCAAGGTTCACATGATTCCTGGGTATGAACCTACTAACATGGTATATGAATGACTGAGCCTGGAGCCACGTTGCTAGAGAATAGTTAAACTTTGCCTCAATCAACAACAAATATTCACATTAGAGGGTTACTTTTCTAATTCCACAATGGTGAAAAGAAAAGAAAAAAACACTACTGGACAAAATTCAAGACTCAAAGAGAAAGAGGAAGCCACCTTATTGAGACTGGGTTGGTGTTCACTGAGATCAAGGCCACAACAAAAGGAAAATGTGTGTAGGAAAAAGTATAAGACCAGGAAAAGCAAATCCATTCACTGTATTTTACCCCAGGGGAAAGAGCAACTAAAGCAGCATGTAATGCAGTTTATTCAGAATATTTTCTAGTATGAAGAATGGTGCTCTTTACTGTCCTCTTTACAGGTTCTTTGTTTGTTTCCCTCTTTCTCTAAGCCACTATACAACTTGACGTGGTAGAAGCAGAGACAGAGGAGATAAGTCAAGGTAATACACTGCTCCGGGCCAGGAGAACCACCAAGCGGTTGTCTGTGACATCTCTTCCTTCAGGGCTGCAAAAGGTAAAATTCCTCTAACCAACCTGCCTCTAAGATTTACGTATATGACATTGTTTGTTGTTGCTGTTATTAGGTGCTGTTGATTCAATTTTGACTCATAGTGACCCCATGTGACACAGACTGTCCCATCTAGTTTTATAGGCTGTAAACTTTACTGGAGCAGATGCCTGTTCTTTTCTCTATCCAGCTGCTGGGTGAGTTCAACCACCTACCTTTCAGTTAGCACCGAAGTGCGTAACCTTTGTGCCACCAGAGCTCTTTATGTCATTGTTTAGGGATTTTGTAAAAACCAAGTTGTTTCCTACTGCAAGTCCCTAATAATAAGTCCTTGAAATCTGCTGCGTCTATTCCTTTTCCAAGAATGTAGGGCAAAGAAACCAAGCTTTCCGGGTCAGATTCCTCTACTCTTGAGCTCTAATACTTCAGCTCTAACTACAATCTGGGGAACAGAATCTGAAGTTTTGAGCTTTACACTGACTTTCTCAAATATCAGTATTAACGTCAGGTTACAAATCCAAACCAAACTCGCTGCTGTCAAGTTGATTAGACTCATAGCGACCCCTCGTTGGGTTTCCGAGGTGGTATCTCTGTGGAAGCAGACTGCCCAATCTTCCTTCTGAGGAGTGGTTGGTGGGTTTGAATTGCCAGCTTCTGGTTAGCAGTCAAATGCCTTAGGCACTACGCTACCAGAGCTAAGCCTATCTGTGCATATTATGTGCATAGGAACTCACTAGACCAGTGATAACCAATAAAGTTTTCTACAGGGATACAGTGTCCACTGTCCAGTATAGTAGCCTGTAGCCACATGTGCCTGAGACATTGAAATGTGGCCAGTGCTACTGAGAAACTGAATTTTTAATTTTATTTAAAATCTAAACAACCATATATAATACAAGTACAGCAATACAGAATTCTCCAAACCAAAGCTTTTACTTTCTGGAAGTATAAAGTTGAGCCTAAGTTGTCCAGACTTTTTTTTCCCTCTCTAGGTAGAATCACCTTTAGTGGAGCATGACTTGTTTAGGGATTATAACCCTGTAACCCTCAAAGGTAGCTGGGATGGGGGACATAGTATTTAAAAAAAAAAAAAAAAAAGAAAAAGATGAATCAAGCTGAGGCTGTGAGCACTGGCTGGAAGCCTGGATAAGCGGGAAGAGGGCCATGGCCCTGGCAGGATCAGGTTGAAGTACAGCAGCACTAGTAATACTCTTGTGGTGGTAATTCTCTGGGGAGGGACAGGCACTTAGGGAACCCTAAGGCAAGAAGGTACTTGGAGTCAGGGAGTTGGAGAGCTGATGGAGGATATACAATTGATTGGACTGGGCCAGGACTGGGGTTTAGCCGATACTTTGGGAAGCATTTTAAGACTCTAGTCATAGCAGACACTTTCTCTGGGCTGAGTCTGCATCATATCAAAGTGACTGCCCAGTGCTCATGTCAAAACTATGAAGGCAGGAATGCATACTGATGCTGTTGGATCTAAGCCAGCTTCTTCCAGCTCTTGTTCCTTTCAAAGCATCTCTTCCTGTGTTGCAATGATCTGGGCAGTGCCCCAAAACTTCTCCCCCTTCATCACCACCATCTCAATCTCCTGATCCTCAAGCCTGCGTGCAGCCTTCTCGGCTCAAGTTATCTGAGGCTTACTTCACTCTATATTCCAGCAGCCTGCAGCCCTTCCATTTCTTCTGCATCCTGGTCAGTTGTGACTTTGCAGGCCACAAGGCTTGTGGAGGCAGCTATCCAGGCTATTTTCTTTCAAAAATAAAATCCTGAACTATTTATTATTTTATTATAACAAACATTTACTTAGCGTTTACTATAGTCCAGGTCCTATTCTAAATGTTTTAAAAAATATCAACTCAGATAATCCTTGTAATAGCTCTGTAAGGGAGGTGGTAATACTATTCTTATTTAGCGGGGCACTGAGAGGTTAAGTAGTTTCCCCAGATAAATGGTAACACCAGGCTTCAAATCCAGGAAGACTTGGCTCAATAGTCCTTGCTCTTTAACCACTGTGCTAAGTACTGTCCTGTCCTGTATGGTAGCCAATAGTCATATATGACTATTTAAATGTAAGTTAATTAAAATTAAACTTCCTCAGTTGTACTAGCTACATTCCAGGTGTTCACTAACCATGTGTGGCTTGTGTCTATCATATTGGACAGCACAGATACAGAACATTTCCACCTTCCTAGAATGTTCTATTGAACAACACTGTTTTAGAGCATCACTTTCAATGCACCAATATTAATTTTGAATTTTGTCCCTTGTGTGCTAGTTCTTATTTATTGTGCCCCTATTATGTGCCAGGCAATTTCTAGGTTTGGAGGCTAAAAGGACATAGGATCGCTATGAGTCAGAATTGACTTGATGGCAGTGTTTTTGTTTTGTTTATATATATATATACACATATATATATGTATGTATAAATATAAATATATATATTGTTTAATAGAGAAGACAGACATTAAACCATGGTACTGCAGAACAGTGGCATTAAGAATAATCTTTTGAATAAATGGTGCTGGAACAAGTGGCCACCCATATGGATAAAAGTGAAATGTGATCCTTATCTCACACCCTACACAAAAATTAATTCCTGTTGGATTACAGATTTAAGTTGGAAAGGCAAAGCATTAAAACTTCTGGAGGACAATAAGCATATCTTCATGACTTCAGAATAAAGAAAGATTTCTTGGATACAAAAAGCACTGATATTAAGGAAAAGATAGCTAAATTTGGCTATATTAAGAATTTCTGTTCATCAAAGTATCAGAGGTTGTCCCCTGTCATCCATTAGGCTGAATCTGCTCTATAGAACAGTTTTGTTTAGCACTCAGTACTTTCTCAAAAATATATTTGAATTAGTCACTCACATTTAAAAATTAGGACATTTCCAACAACTCTGTATTTTCAGTTTGGGGAAGTAAATCTCACCAAAACCAAACTCACTGCCATAGAGCCGATTCCGACTCAGTGACACACTTTGGGTTTCCGAGGCAGTAAATCTTATGGAAGTAGATTGTCCAGTCTTCCTTCCACAGAGCAGCTGGTGGGTTTGAACCACCAGCCTTCTGATTAGCAGTTAAATGCCTTAGGCTCCTTTGGGAAGTAAGAAGATTTGAAAATACAAGTTCCCATGATTCTGCATGACAAATAGCAGGAACTGTGCAGAGGCTGCCTCCTTTTGAAGAGACTTGTTCTCTCCAGTTTACAGAGGCCCCAAGTGGTCCTCCCTGCCTCATCTGGGTATTTGACTTTATTTCATTCCACAAACAGAAATCTGTAATTACCAAGTGTGATAAATGTTGAGTAGGAAAAAAGTACTGGCTTCACAGACAGAAAAAGAGAAAGGTTGTACACTTTGGATAGATTAGGGAAGGCTCTGCAGGTGACATGTGAGCCAGGGCAAGCTGGCAGGGCTGAGTGGTAGTTCAGCAGACTCCCTTTTTAAACTTCTTCAGGGAAAAGGTAGGACCCAGATGTGATCCTGTATCCTACTTTGTGTAGGTCTCACAATAGTCCTATTGCTAAGTATTAAGCACCAGAGGAAAGAAAAGTGAACCCAATCAGTCTAAAAAGGGCATGCTGACCAGAAGCTATGATCTAGGAATAATTTCCAATAGCAACACTATTAGGATAGGTACTTGTAACCAGTAAGCCGGGGACTATGGAAAAAGTATCAGGCATGGGGCAAAAAGACCTACAGCTTTCTTTTTATGTTTTGGAGACTTAAAGTCTGCCATGAAAATAAGAAAACGTGCAGAAAAGACACCAGATTAATGACTGGATCCAGTGATAATGAGCTTTCTAGGGCACTGGTCCACAAGAGCCCCACACCCTCACTGTGCTCAGCAGCTTGCAGAGGCAATTTCTTCTTTCCCTTACGAATGACCTGCTTTTTCCCTGATGCTGTATATTCTTTCAGAGCAGACAATCTCATTTCTCTGCACTCTATAGATCTCTTCAAAGAAAGCTCTGGGCACAAAGAAGATATATTGGGCGTGGAGAATAATATGAATACGGTCTCCAATCTAACGTTGTTATGTGCCAAATGTTCAGTTTATAAGAAAATGTCCCAAGGGTGAGAATTCTTATTTAAGTGCCGTCACAGGAATAAGGTTGGTACTTCCTAATCTGATGTGTTTTTGCATTTTTATGATAGGTTCCATATTCATCAAAAAAGAGACCACACTTTCTGGCCTTTAAAAAAAAGAAACGTAGCATGGAAAATATCCTCCGAAAATCGGATTTGACAGTAGGAAAGCTTCAAATGCAGGTAGTGGACAAAAGCTTTTACTTTTCTGTCTCAGAAGCATTGGGGGAACAGACTTAACTGAATGCACAGGACTGTTAGACAGCAAGGATGTGGGACGAAATGAATGATTAGCATTAGGATACAGTGCTAGTGGGGGGCATTGTGAGAGTGGTGAAAGGATTGCTAAGGGTCCCTAGGATGATGCTGGTGCTTAATAAATATTAAGTCAATTCAATTAAAACGAAGGCATGCACACAGGCTTCTTTTGAGAAGAAATGAGATTGTCTTTACCACTGGGTGGTAAATGTATGTTTTCAAGCTCTGTTTGTTATGACTTGAATTAGAATAATACCGGGGACTTGCAAAACATCCACCAATTCCTGAACTCACATCTCTTAGGAAAAACAACCCTCCCTTTGGTTTTGACAAGGGTTTCCAACACAGGCTTCATTTTTTTCTGTCACAGGTAGATGACCTCATAGAAACAGTGACTGATAAATCCATGAAGTTGTTAGCCCAAAGACATGCTGAGCTTCAGCAGTGTGAGTTTCTAGGGGGTGAAATTCTTCAGTCTTCTAAGCAATTCCAGAGGATATCCAAGAGAACCATGAGGAAGTACAAATTGAAAAATGTGTGTTTCCCATGTACCTACTGCTGCTTCTGATTTTGCCCCTGATTGTGTAACAGTTATTTTTGTAAGGATCCTTATCCTCTGATATATAAAATCCTGAATAAATGTCTCTAGTGAATTAAGCAGTTGTGTTATTGTTGTTGTTGTGTGCCATCGAGTTGGACCCGACTCATAGTGACCCCTCCTTGGGTTGCCGAGACAGTATCACTACGGAAGTAGATTGCCCAACCTGCCTACCAAGGAGTGGCTGGTGGGTTTGAACCACCAGCCTTCTGGTTAGCAGTCAAGTGCCTTAGCACTATGCTACCAGAGCTCCTGAATTAAGCAGTAAGGACAGTTTTTAGAATATTCTGCCTAACAGTACTTAAAAATATGACTTTTAATTCTGAGTCAATATAAGTAAATTTTGGCTTTGGCTTTATAATTCTTACCAATAATGAAAACCAGAAACAATTCAGGGCATAAGAATTCTGCAAAGAAATTTCTCCTGTGATTTGCCAGATGAAATTAGAGGAAGCAATTAAAGGTAATGTGACACTTTTAATGTGTCTACTACTGAGCTACATTTAAACTTACATTTTGAAAGATAAAAATTCTACTTATTAAAATTATAAAAATATAACATTATTAAGGTATGACTCATGCAAAGTGTCATGTTTCTGAACTAGTATAAATGGAGAAAGATGGAATCTAACAAGTATTAAATGTGTAATTCACTTCTTAAAAAAAAAAATTACAAGTGATTCAGCCTTAGCTTAATTTTTAAGATTATGAAAGCCTATATGCAAAATAATCTCAATAGACCTCAAACAAATCGTCAATAAGTTTGTTTCTACTGAAAATGACTCCTAAAGAACAATACAGAGAACACATAACACCAAAATATTTAACCACCACATTCTTCAAGAGTTAAGGAAAGAGACATACAAAATACAGTATATTGAATGCTTCGTATAACCTCTTACACCTGTGGTCCTTAATCTCTTCCCGGCATAATGAGCATAGAGCACAACATTGTACACAAAATTTCACAAGTTCACAGTCCTCTGGAAGCCTATTCATGGACTCCATTTTCAAAAGTAGTAACAAATTCTGGAAGTAGACATTTCTTCATGTAAATCCTAGAAACACCATCTTTTCATAATCTTCAACTTATTCTGTAAGCAATCAATGTTACCAGTTAAAAACTACCTAGAATATTGAGTAAAATAACTCTTTATTAAACATTTTTGTACTGTTGCTTCCTACTTTTTAAGAATAAAAAAGGAATTTTCATAAAACCAAATCTATACTGAAGTCATTTTCCTTTGTGTGAAGAAATACAAATAAAATGTGCATTAATTTTAGAAGCACAGGATTTCACTGCAGGAATTTTAAATATTTCAAGAGCATAATAACTTCTAAACACACTAAGATCATGTAGCTAGTTCAATATTCTTGGGAATTAGCCTGTCTATGGCTTAGGATCTGTTTCCAGGCTTGTTTCTTGAGCATCTTCTACCTCTGAGAGTTTTTCATCATCTGAAATTGAGATACATAAAACCTTAGTCAAATTTGCTTTAATTTTGGGCCTAGTGAATACATGAAAACATTTTTATCCTTTACTAGACAATACATTTAAATCAACGATAGCAAAATGGCAGTCTGTGACTGCAATTGGCTGTTTAAGTGTTTGGCTTGAAAAGTGCTATTTGGGTGGTGATTGTTTATTAGTTGAGCCAAAATTTTAAATTTGTGTGAGATTTCACAGAAAAAAGTATAGAAGTTAGGCTTTTCTTGAAAACAACCAGAAGATCGGGTAATTCAAATGCTATATGGCTAAGTCAATACAAAGAGTGAGTTTGCTGTAGTACACACCACTCACAATGTATGTAATTGCTCATATGCACTGAGTACTTCACTCACTTATCATTGTCTATCTAGGACCTGAAGCTTTATGTTATAGCAATGAACTGTAACAAACCCAGAAAAATTTCAAATTTATGCTCATTGAATATTTCTCAATTTAAACTACTATGTGCATATTTAAGTTGTACATGACTATAAATTAAAACTTTTTTGAATATCCTCAGAAAGCTTAATAATGGAAGTACTTCTAACATCATCAAGCTACACTACTATTCAGAAACTGAAGGTGTACAATTGGATGTAAATTCCTAAAAGGCATATCCCTGAATCGTTCAAAAATCACAAGCATTTGTTTTGAGACTATCTCTACTTACTTTCCAGTGTTTGCTGAAGTTCATGGATGGTGCTAAGAAGAACGTGAAATTGTTTGCGCCTCAATTCCAGCTATGTTAAAGAGAAAAAAAAATTAATGCAAATTGATCTAAATTGACATATATAATCTAAATAAAATCACAAAGGCTAACATATGTACAATACCTTGTCTTCAACACTTTCTTTAATATGTGAAAGATGCTCTAATTCTTTTCCCAGAGCTTCTAGTTCCCTGAAAAACATGAAAGTGTATATTTTGCTAACTGGGGGAACAGAATTCACAATTAACATCTAACTTTTAGGTTACTAACTAGTACTTTAAAAATGTAAAAAGAATAAGGGGTTACACCACTCCATCATGGGTGCTTATAGAATTGAGGATTTCCTTTTAACTTCTAGATATTTTAATACTGAGAACATTTTTTAGATAAATCTTTTAAGTATAGGAAAACACAGATAATGAAATAATATACACCATGAATTGATAACTTTTAAAACTTCATCATATTTACTTCATCTTTTTCTCAGTAAAAGAAATAAAATACTGCCATTAATTTAGAAATAATTTTAAATTCATTATTTCTTTTTTCTTAATTTTGTTTTTGAGATTTGTGTTTAAAAATGTATATCTAGTTTATTCTTTTAAACTATTTAGTATTCTACCTTATGAATATACCATATTGTATATCATATGCATTTATTTAGATCTACTGGTAGTAAAGGACAAAGAAGAAAGAACAAAACATCTAATTAAGCAAAATTAGAATATGTAGTATTGAAGCTATGACTGCTCCTTTTGAGACATATTATGTGTTGCCATAAAAAAAGGAATGCATAGGTTAGCACTTGAGCATTTAAGTATAAAGATTAGTTCATTTCAAAGTAAAGCTCTATACTTACTTTAATGTCTCATGCCTATCTGGGTGATGCTGGATTACTTTTGCTAAAGCATCATATTCTGAAAGACATAAAAATATTTACCAAACTATTTGAATCTGGATTAACAAAATAAAATCTGTAATATCATACATTTTTTCCTAATCATTTTCCTAGTAAAGAAATTAAAGGACTGAAGGATGGAAAGGGTATTTCCAATTTCACTTGATTCAACAACTGGAATAATACATGATATCAAAAGTATTCCAAACAGGGCTTTCAGCTCCCACTCCCATTTTTCCATTTAAATATCCCTGGGCAGAATATAAGGAGTCAACATAGGCAGGGAAGTGATCTTAAGTCATTATTGATCATCTAGTGGACTGATTCTGAAAAGGATCTTACCCTTATTTGTCCAGCAAAACTGATCAGTGAGGTAAATACATCCTACCATTAATTTCAGACCTTAGACAAATGTAAACTGCATTTCTCCTCATTTTAAGGTACAGATTTTAGAAACTTAAGGAATAACTTAAAATTCAGGAACCTTGTTTCTGCTCCACTGAATCCTCTACGATAAGTCATATAACTCTTCTAACCTTTCTTATGGAATGATGAATGATAGTATTCCTTAACAATTTCCTTAACTAGAAAAAACACTGTATGCAAAACATTTTTAAATGATCTAGGAATTAGTCTTAATTATTAAGTATGTTCTTATCTTGCTGTATATTGGCCACTGAAACTTGAGCACATGTGTTTTATAATAAATTCAAAAACAAATTAAAAAAAACTGAATTCATTAAAAGGTAAAGTTCATGGTTGGAACTCAGAATATTAATAAAAGGGCGATTCTTTTAATAAAAACAACTGTAGAGTATAAAATAAGGAGCTCTGGTGGTACAGTGCCTAAGATATTTGACTGCAAACCAGATATTGGTGGTTCAAACCCATCAGCCATTCCGTGGAAGGAAGACTGGGCAATCTACTTCTGTAAAGATTTACTATCTCAGAAACCCAAAGGGGGTCATTATGAGTCAGAATCAACTCAATGGCAGTGAGTTTGATTTGGTTAGATTATAAAATAATACCTAGTCATTGTAAAAAAAAAAGAAAAAAATAAAAGAACTTAAGCCATTAAAGTTAACAACCCTAAAACAGCCATTAACATTTTCTATTTCCTTCCAGTTTTCATATATACATTGTAATTGCAGTTATACATTATATAAGTTTCTAGTTTTTTTTTTTTAATTTATATTATATAAGGAGTAATGGCCCATTGACAAATTTTCTTCTATTATTTTGAAAAATTATTTTGGACTGCATAAGGACATGCCTTAATTTAACAACAAAGACAAACAAGACACAAACTTTAATCTCCTTTTGTAGGATATTTATGCAGCTTCTAAATGTTTACTTGCAATTGCTTTGTACTTAATAAAAACTCAGTAGATTTAAATTCTCTTTTTTTTTAAGTAGTTCTACTTTAAAAAAAAAAAATTCCTTGTCATTGAATTGTACATGTATGTTCTGTGTATATTTTCAACAAGAAAAATAAAATAAATTATCTACAAAAAATTCTAAATATAATTTAGTTTTGAAAATTGCCTTTGCTGATTAATCATAACATTACTTAGGTAAAGGAGTCTGGAGATAGTAAAATATTAATACTTGAGTATTAGATAATCAATAAAATCCAGCAAAGCTTTCTTCAGCATAGCGTTCCTTCTCCTCAATTTTAAAAAATAATATAGTATTAAAGAATTAAGTTTGGCTCCTACTTTTTTTTCTTTTTTAATATTTCTGGTTGATTCTAGCTAAAGATTTTACCTTAAAATATTAAAAACTGAATGAAAATACTAGTCAGTAATAAAGTATTTGCACACTAAATCCCTCAAAACCCTTACCTTGGCGATTTTTTCGTATTCGTTTTGCTTGAAGAATTTGCTTTTTGCACTCAGCAATTTTTTCATGTGCTCCAGCAATGCTACATTCTAATAAAAAATGTTTTTTTTAAGCTAGTATAATAACATGTATAATCTCTATTTTTAATCTTAAAATGTTTTTAAATTAAAGCTCCATTGCTAACAAAATATATGCTAGCATTTTAAAAACAGCTCTGACCCAAAGTATTGTATAATATTGGAATACATTTTTGTACTTAATATTTACTGTATTGTTTGTATTAATATTGTTATTGTGGTTTTAATTTCCACCAACCAAAGAAAAATGTTAGCTGATATTGTTTCCTTTAGACCATAAAAATTAAAATCGTACATAGGAATAAACTCAAACATTAATCATTTTAAGTTGCTTTACCTATTTCTTTGTAAATTTTTTCATAATTTTCCATTTCTCTGAGATTCATATCGTACACCAGCAGGGTTTTGCCCATTGAAAATTCACATTGTGACAGTGTGCTCAGCATACGTTGGTACTGGCTATAGCTAATGAAAAAAGAGAAGGAAACAGAAAGGTATTTGTAGATTGCCAAAATTAAACTAACTATAAAGCAGGGAGATTGCTAATTAGTTGATACCAAGCTCTGAGAGAATCTAGAATATCTATCCCTATGTTTTCTTTTTCCAAATGTGGTTTACTTGACTTTATAAACTGGTTTAGTCACAAATGCAAAAATATACTGACAAAAAATTGTTCTTGTCAATATAGGCTTTATTCAAATAACCACTTACTTGAATTGTTTAGAACACTTAAAAAAGTATTTTGATGGTATCTTAATCTTCAAAATTCTGTTCTCACAATTTTTTCACTCTATACAGTTATCTATGTAGAAAGCTAGTTCAAATGAGAAATTTTTAAGTTAAAGAAATTTTAAGAACATATATTTAACTTTGTAGCAGTTCTTTATTAGCTTATTAACAAAAATGAATATTCAATTTAGTTACTTTTATCTTACTAAGTTCTTATTAGATCTGCCAAAAGGGTCTTGAATTTGATCTTCATTTCTTTTTACGTTGGAATGTTTTAATCAACGTAAGACAGTCCTCTGAAAGGGAAAAAAAAAATGGCCAGAAAACTATTAGACATTTAGGGTGAGTGAAAATTTGAAATATTAAGAGGACCTTAATTTATGTTCTAGGGAGCTCTGGTAGCATAGTGGCTAACGCACTTGACTGCTAACCAGAAGGCTGGCGGTTCAAACCCACCAGCCACTCCTTGGAAGGAAGGTTGGGCAATCCTACTTCCGTAGTGATACTGCCTCGGAAACCCAAGGAGGGGTCGCTATGAGTCGGGCCGACTCGACGGCACATAACAACAACAACAACAATTTATGTTCTAAAATCACATCAGGGCATTGGTACAGAAACAACAGTGAAATGAAATACCCCTCTTCCTGGGATCCAGAGTTGCACCATTTAATGAAACTCTTCACTAGCAGATTAATTCTTCGATCATCTCCAGCCCCATCTCCATCAATTAGGAGACGCTTTCGTATGACTTCATCTGGTGGAAGGAAGATCAATGCGAGTTAAAATCACCATCTGGCTCTTGTCACTTTCAGGGACAAGAAGCCAGTAGCCCTTCTCATACATTCCTTTACAAGAAAGTTATTGAGTGTCTATCTGTTGTGTGTCGGGCACTGTTTAGGGGACTAGAGCAGTGAAGACCCTGTCCTTACAGAGCTGGCATTCTACTGGCTTGTTGAATGGAAATAATTTTCAGGTACCACTGATGAAATAACCCAATAATTCTTGCAGAACCTTTTTTTCAAAAGCCTGTCCAGACAGAAGGAAAGTCTTGAGTATTCATGTCTCTGGCTACTGTAAAAAGAGGCACTGGTGAAAGAAATAGAGAAAGGAAGATTTAAAAGATGTAGTGGCGGGCTAGAGAGCGAGACTGGAAGGTAGACCAGAGAAAAATGAATGGCTTTATTAAATAAAAAGGTAATGCAGTTATCATATCTGTACATTTCTTTCCTCATGATGACTTTTCTTTTTAAATCTGGTCTCACTTTTGTTTCAAGGAAAATAAAAGGGAAGGAAGAAGAGGAATGGAAAGCAGTGCAGATGGTAACAGTGAGTAGTAACAAACACAGCCCCCAACCTGTCTGCTCTGCAGCCCTGAGCGAGCACTCTGGCCTGGCCAACACAATGCTGGGTCATAACAAGAGAAAGGCAAAGTGAAACCACAATGAAATATTTTTCATCTATCAGAATGGCAAAGATCAAAAGACTTGATAATAAAAGTATTGGCAATGGAGTTGGGAAACTGCATTACACACTAATGGAAAATAAAACGGGTTCAACTCTTTGTAGGTCAGCTGATATTAACAAAATTTAAAATGCATATACCTCTCTGACCCCATAATACCAGTTCTAGGAATTTCTCCTATAGCTCTATACGCACCCATGCACAAAGGCAGACAGAAAGAGATGTTCTTCACAGTGCCCTCTGTCGAGAGAGATTGCAAACCTTAACACTCACAAGTAGAATATGGTTAAATTGTGAAACATTTATAGAATGTGATATTATGCAGCCAAAAGAATAATGTGGATGCATATATTGATCACCCCCCACCCACCAAAAAAAAAAAAAAAGAAACCCCTCCATAGAATGTTAAGTAAAATAAAAACAAACAGATGTGGAGAAGCACATACAGTATGTTGCCATTTATGCAGAAATGAGGGAGGTTTTATGTTTGTATGGGGGTGTGTGTGTGCACACATGCACATATATATGTGTTTGCATATTTAGAGAAAGATACACAAGATTGATTGTGGTGAGAGGGACTGCAGAAAGACGTGGAGAAAAGACATAATTTTCCTATATACCATTTGTAGAGTTTGTTTATTTGTTTACCACCATATGCCTGCATTGTTTTTTGTGTTTTTTAAAATAAATTTTAAAGTGTGAATAATTCCTGGAGAGCCTGCATGATGAATCAACATCAAAATCTTTAAACAATAGTTCCTGTGTGTAGGCAGAAATATTTTTGAGCGCAGGTGCAACGGAGATAAATTTTGGAAGGCAGATGACTCCAGTTTTAAAATACATTCTCTGACAACATCATATAAACATTTTTAGAATTGGGTTTGGTTCTCAAAGTCATGGCTCCGACAGACTGCCCAAGCTACATATTCATCAGGTGTTTTAATTTTACTTTTTAAGATACAAACTAAAGCTTTCAGATTTTAACCACCAACAATGCTACTTAAGGTGACTGAGACAAATAAAGTATAGTCTCGAAGAGATTAAAATGCAGGAAGTGAATATTATTTTACCACAGACATATTTTTACTTTTTTAAAATAAAACTACATATCCAGTGGGCAAGGTAATCTGGTGGCACTGATACTGTTCAACATTCCTTTGCTGGCCTTATTTCTGCCTTTCTCAAGGCCCCAAGAAACCCTATCTTCTTCCTTCTCACCAGATGCCTGCAATTCCTTTACTGTGAGGACCAGAGGTCCAAAGTAAATGCATTCACAGGATAGACAGGTAACATCTGAGGGAAACAGGAGTGAGTGCCCTGCCTGAGAAGGAAGCTATTGCCAGATAGGATTTTTTAAGAGCTTCTTGAAGTTTAGCAACTAACTAAAAATGTTTGAAACCCATTTGCCATCATTCCAGCTATACATTTAAACTTGCTCACTTCTATATATGTATGCAATACTTTAATTACAAAAGTTTTTAAGAAATGTTTAAAACACTGTACAGACCAAAGAAACCAAATATACAGGTTGGTCTTCTCTTCTCTACATGGGAAAAGGTTCATGAGGCCAGTCCTTGTTCCTTTCTGCTTCTTCCCCATTGTCTCATGCTATGTCTTATATATTTCAGATATTCAAAAAACAGTTTTAAATTGGGTTTGGTGGTGCCTGCATGGGATCATCTGCCCACTAAAGAGCTTTGTCTTAATAAAACACTAACAAGGTCTAGCAGATAACGATCCACAGCAGAGATTCTTTACTTGTACAAAAGACAAGGATATTTGATCAATGAGCAGATGGGTTCACAAAGTATACAGAGTAAGTTCTGAGAATATGAAATAAAGACTCAATCTCTTTCACTCTATTTGGAGAAATAACACATACTCATAAAGGAGGCCATGGTGGTTAAATGACTGACAACAGACACACAGTAGAGAAGATGGTTGTTATTGTTATGTGCTGTCAAGTCAGACCCAAGTCATAGTGACCCCTCCTTGGGTTTCTGAGACGGTATCACTACAGAAGTAGATTGCCCAACCTTCCTTCTGAGGAGTGGCTGGTGGGTTTGAACCACCAGCCTTCTGGTTA
>NW_006921788.1:1373739-1374490 GCF_000298275.1 Orycteropus afer afer
TGCCCAACCTTCCTTCTGAGGAGTGGCTGGTGGGTTTGAACCGCCAGCCTTCTGGTTAGCAGTCAATTGCCTTAGGCACTATGCTTTAGGAGAGCTCAAAAAGCACCAATCAAAAAAGATAAAGGGTATTTTAACAATATCTATCAAAATTTTAAATAACATATAGCCTTTGACCCAACAATTCTACAGATACATTTGCATATACGCAATGACGTTTTTCCTCCACTGCCATTGAGTCAATTCCGACTCATCACAACACTACAGGATAGAGTACCCCATAAGATTTCCAAGGCTATAAATCTTTACCAAAGTAGACTGCCAAAATTTTCTTCTACAGAGCTGCTGCTAGGTTCAAATCACCAACCTTTTAGTTGGTAGCCAAATGCTTTAACCACTATGCCACCTGAGCTCCTTGCAATATGACAAACATCAGCTTTTTCACTAGAACACTAAAATAATGCAAGATGGGAAACAATCCAAATGTTCATCAGTGGGGGACTAATTAAATAAATACATTTTAGTACATGAATATGAAGGAATGCTATGGCACTGTTAAACAGAATGAAGAAGTGCACACCCACGTAGTAGACACTATGGATTAACCAAAACATTTAACTTCACCTGTTGTTGTTGTTGTTATATGCCGTCAAGTCAGACCCAACTCATAGCGACCCCTCCTTGGGTTTCCGAGGCAATATCACTATGGAAGTAGGATTGCCCAACCTTCCTTCCGAGGAGTGGCTGGTGGGTT
>NW_006921788.1:1374720-1388199 GCF_000298275.1 Orycteropus afer afer
CTTCCTTCCGAGGAGTGGCTGGTGGGTTTGAACCGCCAGCCTTCTGGTTAGCAGTCAAGTGCTTTAGGCACTATGCTACCAGAGCTCCTTGTTTTATCCTAAAAATGTTTAAAAGTGAGTAAACATTGACAATATTTCTATATACTTAAATAGATATATAAGTATATACTTATGCATATAAAATTTTGCCCAATTATGACCTCTTAACAAATTTGTTATGTACTGATATAGAGAAGTCACTTAAGATAACTTGTTAAAAGAATAAGGCAAAGAAAAGTTATGCATGGTATCCTTCCCTTTGTATAAACAGGGGAAAATAAGAATATATATTCATATATGCTTGTATTTTCATAGATACCATGAGAATATTTAAGACATAAAAGGGGCTATAAAAGACTATGGACGGGAGGTAGTATAAATGGGATAGGTGAGGGGCAGACTGGAAGATGGGTATCTTTTGATATTATTTTATTTCTGAATCATACCAGTACCAGTTGCCGTTCAGTTGATTCCAACTCATGACGAACCTATTTGTGTCAGAGTAGAACTGTGCTCCACAGGGTTTTCAACAGTGGATTTTTCTAGAGTAGATCATTAGGCCTTTCTTCTGAGGTACCTCTGGGTAGGCTCAAACCTTCAACCTTTCAGTTAGCAGCCTAGCCCTAGCATGTTAACAGTTTGCACCACCCAGGGACTCCATTTGAACCATGAGTTCTCAAAATATGTTTTCTATTGTTTATAAAAGAAGCAAGCTGAATTTCCCTACCTGCCCTGCATGCCAGGCAGAGAGAAAGCTGTGAGCCACAGCAGAAGAGAAGGAATGGAAGGCTGGATCTGGGACATAGGTACATGAGGGAGACTGGATGAATGAAGAAAAAAAGTGGAACCCACGAATATAAACATAATTTGGAGTCAGACTGTGAGAGTCACACTAGTAAACACCATGCTAGTAAATTAAGGCCTTGGTGGTAGGCAACTAGGAGTTGCTTATGTTTCATGGGCAGAACTTTCAAGCCAGGAGCAGTGAACAAAATGAATTACAACTGGGAAAAGTCCAGAGGCAGGGAGGCTAGTTTAGAGGCTACTAAAGGAAACACAGGAGGCAAAATGGCCTGAACTAAAATGGAAGAAATAAGAATAGGATCACAGATAGGTTTGGAAAGGCAAGTTAGGACTGAGTAGGTTAGGATTGAGCAGAGACTTGGTTAGGAAAATTCAGGCACCAATGCCAACATTGGAGTGGCATGAGTGGGAGTGCAGTATGACTAGTTCTGGCAACACAAGGACTTCCCTGCTGAGGCATTCACAGAGCCCCCCTCTCACTTCAGCCCTATTCCTCTTTAGGATAAGCTTGCCTCCTCACAGTCAACCAACACCGCCCCCCCATCACCAGAAGTAAAAAAAAAAAAATGGGGCCAATGTTTTGGTTAATCCATAGTGTTGAGTACGTGGGTGTGCAGCCAACATTTAACCTCACTTGGGCAATGGGAATAAAAGTATCTATTCTCCAGCACTGCTGTAAAACTTTATGGAAATAGCATATAAAGGACAATAATTCTTGTCCATAGTAGGAAAGCAAAAAAAAATAAAAGTTATCCTTATCTTTATGTTAAATTTATCTATAACTTGTATTATCCTAAAAATGTTTAAAAATGAGTAAACATTGACAATATATATACATATGTAAGTAGATATATAAATATACACTTATGCATACAAAATTTTGCCCAATTATCACCTCTTAACAAATTTGCTTATATCTCAAACTTCATACCGCAAGGTCAAAGTATTTATAGCTAAAAGTATACATAGAAAGTTGAACACAGAGAAAATTCACTGTGGATAAGATTTACTGAAATAACATATATATATAGAGAGAGAGACTGAAAGAGAGAAAGAGAGCTAGTGCACAGCTCCAACAAAAATCAAACCAAATCCACTGTTGTGCAGTCAATTCTGACTCCTATAAGACAGGGTAGACCCTGTAAGACAAAGTAGAACTGCCCCATAGGGTTTCCAGGACTGTAATTTTTAAAGGAGCAAATGACCACTTCTTTTTCCTATGGTGAGGCTGGTGAAGCAGAACCACAGACTTTTTTGGTTAGCAGCTGAGCATTTAACAGTTGCACCACCAGGGCTCCTTCCAACAACAAAACAAAAAGTAAGTTCCCAGTTTGAAAACAGTCTGTTCTTTATAAATATAGAGATGGCCTGCTGCTGATGGCTTCTAATATGTATGCTGTGAGCATTACTATTTTTAATAATACTCGTTAATTAGTTCTATAGAGGCATAAACTTGGAGATTCTACAGGTTTGGTTTCAGGCCACTGCAATAAATCAAATATTGAAACAAGGCGAATGAGTTCAATGTTTTGTTTTCCCAGTGCATACAGAAGTTATATTTACACTATACTGAAGTCTTTTGGGGAGCTCTGGTGGCATAGTGCCTAAAGCATTTGACTGCTAACCAGAAGGCTAGTGGTTCAAACCTACCAGCCACTCCTCAAAAGGAAGGCTGGACAATCTATTTGCATAGTGATACTGCCTCAGAAACTCAAGGAGGGGTTGCTGTGAGTCAAGTCCAACTCAACAGCACTAAGATTGAGTGCATAGTAACATTACAAAAAAGTTTGAAATATTGTGAGAATTATCAAAATGTGATAGAGACAAGAAGTGAGCACATGCTGTTAGAAAAATGGCACCAATAGACTTATTCAATGCAGGGCTGCCACAAACCTTCAATTTGTAAAAAACACAGTACCTGTGAAACACAGTAAAATGGAGCACAATAAAATGAGGTGTGTCTTACTGAATACCCTAAAATATGTTTTATTTACTATACACCATGACTTCAAAAATTATTATCAAGCTTAAAGCCCTCTGGAGCCATTTTGAATCCTAATATTACTTAACTCCAGTGGGCCTTGCTCCACCTTACAAAAACAGTACAGGTGGCTTACACACCATTTTATTAATGTTACCAACATCACTCCTTAGTTGTCATGATTACATTCCATACTGACTTTGAAGATCAACACCATTTGGAAGGGTTTTTAAACCAAAGCACTTAACCTCTGCCTTGCAGATGGTTTCTTTCCACCTGACTTTAGGCTTATAGAAAGATGGCTGGATGATACCATGCTTCTGGCTCCTAGAAAGACTGTGGAGTGAGAATATGAGTCAAGAAAAGCAGGTAGCAATGAACTTCTATTAATTAACAAGTATGGTTAATTTCTGACCACTTACTGTGTAACCAAACACCAAATCCAACCAACTGCCATGGAGTTGATTCTGACTCATAGTAACCCTAAATTTAGGACAGAGTAGTACTGCCCCATAGTGTTTCCAAGACTGTAAATCTTTATGGAAACAGACTGCTGCATGTTTCTCCCATAGAGTAGCTGGTGAGTTTGAAGTGCCAGCCTTTTGGTTAGCAGCTGAATGCCTTAACTACTACACCACCAGAGCTCCTTACTTTCAGTATAATATATGTGATATATCAGGCAGCTGATTTTTTTCTCCAAATATTCCACAATTAATATGCCCAAGTGGAATGTTAAGCACCAAAGACATAAAAAATAGAATTGGTTTAACAATAGATTATATGCACAATTCTAGAATTTATGATTGCTATTGGATTCAGTTATATGTTATACCATAATTACATATACAAAATGTTTGCCATTCAAAATTGCTTTAAAATCACTTATGATACATGTATGGCCACTGCTATTGAGTCATTTCTGACTCAGAGTGACCCTATAGGACAGAGAAGAACTGCCCTATAGGGTTTCCAAGGCTATAAATCTTCACAGAAGCAGACTGCTTCATCTTTCTCCTGTGGAGTGGCTGGTGGGTTTAAACCACCACCTTTTGGTTAGCAGCTGAATGCTCTAACCACTGCACCCCCAGAGCTCCCATGATACATGTATACTCAACAGTAAAGATTTCCTCTCTCTTCCTGTCTTGTATGCCAGGATACACCTAGAAGAAATATAAAATTATAAGACACCAAGTAAACCTCAAAAAGTCCTTTCACGGGGTTAGATTTTAGCACTCCATTTTCCACAAATAGAAAGGCAAGAAGAAATCACTGGTTAATAGACCAACTCTGATTCCTAGGCCTCTACTCAGATGACTAGTGGTCCAGCAGTTAAATGCTTGGCTGCTAACCAAACGGTCAGTGGTTTGAACCCACTAGCTACTGTGAGGAAGAAATATGTGGCAATCTGATTCCATAAAAGATTTACATCCTTGGAAACTCTATGGGGTAGTCTACTCTTGCTCCACAGGGTTGCTATGAGATAGAATCAACTCCATAGCAGTGGGTTTGGTTTTCATTTGGTTGGTCAGATGACATAGCCAGTACTGCCACTTCAGCATGAAAAGGACATCTCTTATAATCCAGACTAATATTCCTAAAAGGAGCTCTTCGTAGCATAGTGTCTAAGGCATTTAACTGCCAACCAGAAGGTTGGTAGTTCAAACCCACAAGCCACTACACGGAAGGAAGACTGGGTAAATCTACTTCCATAAAGATTTGTTGTTGTTGTTGTTGTGTGCTGATGAGTCGGATCCGACTCATAGTGACCCCTCCTTGGGTTTCCGAGGCAGTATCACTATGGAAGTAGACTGCCCAACCTTCCTTCCAAGGAGTGGCTGGTGGGTTTGAACTGCCAGCCTTCTGGTTAGCAGTCAAATGCCTTAGACACTATGCTACCAGAGCTCCCCATAAAGATTAAGACCTAGGGATTTGCTCCTGCAAAGGTTGCAAAGCCTTGGAAACTGCAAAGCCTTGGAAACTGCAAAGCCTTGGAAACACCATGGGACAATTCTACTCTGTTCTATAAAATTGACTGATGGGCACCTAACAACAACAACATTCCTTTCACAGCCCAGAATTATTATTCATCTATAGAAGCTATTAAAACCTTGATTAAAAAAACAACTTTGCAGAACATCTTGGAGCAAATATTCAAAAGAGGAAAACAACTTATAAGATAATGGTGAATCAACTCCAAAATAGTTTGCTTCGCTCACAGATTTAAGAACAGGTCAAAGCTTGACATCCAGTGACAATAGCCTCACTGTTATGTAACTTCCTCCTCCAGACAAGGTACCAGTCAAATACGCCTTCCCAAACTGTTAGACCTCACAGCACCTTTAGAGAGGTCTGACTATCCCTTGCTTTTAGTAGTAGTAATCCTGGGATTTGACTTGATGGCAATGAGTTGGGAATCCTAGGCTCAAGGAGCCCACCCTGGTAGGTTAGTTGTGAAGTGCTTGGCTGCTAATTGAAAGGTTGGCATTTCAAACCTACCAGGTTGTTTTTTTTTTAATCTTAATCCTGCAATCTACTAATGAGGATTAGCATTTCCTTTCTAAAGGCAGTTTAGGAAGGAATTCTATGTGCCTACAAACCCACCATTGGCTTGTCCCTGGTGTTCCTAAACACTCTGGATCAAACTGAAAAACCATGGGAAGGGATTAACAATTTGAGACAGGATTACAGCGGGGGAAAAAAACCCAGCTGGCTACCCAGGCAATCGATATCAAAGTTAAAAATACATGTACTGTTTGATCTGTCTTCTAGAAATTATTCCCTCAAGTGTGTAAAGACAACTGTACAAACATCTCCATTATCACACTATTTGTAAGAGTGAAAAACTGGAAATAAACTAAGTGTTACCTAGAGGATTAGTTAAAAATAGTTAACGGCATGGTATATATTGATACAAAAGAATAAGGTACATCTGAATTAGAAAGAGCTCCAAAATATATTAATTGTAAAAATATAATACAAAAGAGTGTGTAAATGCCTGTATAAATTTTAGAAGTACATCTACTGGCATACTAGCTAACAAAGACACAGTGTTTGTAATACCCTAAGAACTGTTCTAAGTGCTTTTTACATATAAACACACTTAATCCTCACAGTAACCCTATAAAGTAGATATAATTATCCCTATCTTACCAATGGAGGAACTGAAAGTAATCTGTCTCAAATTAAACATCACAGGAAGTAAGAAATAGAGCTTACACTCAAACTCAGGAGTCTGGCTCCAGAGAAGAGCTCTTTACCTTTTATAGGCATTTAAAAATCAATCTGGAAGGGTATACGCACACGGACACAGAAGAATTCATAGTGATTACCCCTGGGGAAAGAGATTAGTTGTGAAAGGTGAGAAGCAGGAGGTTTTCACTTTTCATTTTGTACATTTCTTCTTGAATTTTTGGACTTTTTTTTTTTTTTTAATGTCACCATTGGTTATCTGAGTGATGAGCTTATTGGTCATTTAGAGTGTTTCTTCATTATTTCCAGTATTAATACTTCTAATCAATGCTATTTAATAAATTTGTGTGTTAACAAGATAAAAGAAAAATGGCTTGACCCAACCTATTTAAATTAACAAGAGGAGAGACCAAAACCAAAACCAAACCCACTTCCATTGAGTCAATTCTGACTCAGATGGCCCTACAGAACAGAACACAACTGCCCCCATAGGGTTTCCAAGACTGTAAATCTTTATGGAAGCAGACTGCCACATCTTTCTCCCACAGTGTGGTTGGTGGGTCTGAACCACTGACCTTTCAGTTAGCAGTCAAGCACTTTAACCACTGCACCACCAGGGCTCCTTAGAGGAGATACCAAGGCCCTATAAAAACAATGCACGGATTCTTGTTCGATTATCACTGGATTACCACCACTCATGTTACTAAGAGGAGTTATGTACATGTTGTGCTAGATTCCTTATAGCAGTAAAATAACTCCTGGCCTTCCTTTGAAGAAGCTTAAAATCTTAAAAAAAACAAGTATTTTAAGGCCAACAATATTAAGAAGATACATAAAAGGTGAGGAGGAAGAATAATAAGGTGATTTGATTCCTCCATGTAAATAGTGATCTCTGATGACATGCTTAGGACCTGCCTAAATAAATTGCTAATGCCAAAGAGAATTACTTATACCAAAGTTAAATAAAAATTTTAAAAAAGGTAAAGAAAAACAAAAGATGATGTGAAGCTCCTTTGCTTTTCTTTAGCCCTGGGTGCTGCAGCAGTTAGGTGTTCAGCTGCTAACAGAAAGGTTCAATGGTCAAACCCACCAGACATTCTGAGGGACAAAGATGAGGCATTTTGCTTCTGTAGAGATTTATGGCCTTGGAAACCCTATGAGGCAGTTCTACTATATCCTACAGAGTTGCTACGAGTTGGAATAGATTTGATGGCAGTGGATTTGAGTTTAAACGTTAAGGATATGGGGGGAAAATGTTAAGGGTATGATGCTTTCAACCTTTCAAAGTCAAGGTTGAAACTTCTTTTTTGCTTTGAAAAACTATCTTGGCTAAAGGAACATTATTTAGGTTGAACTACATTAGTAACACCTGTGCTCAGACCACAAAAGCAAAAAACAAAGTGGGCAAATCCACTGCTGTTAGTGGGTGAAAACAAAACAAAATCCTGTGCCCACAAATGTCTAATTATCTTTAATCAGTAACAGAAATAGCATTTATGCACTCTTATTGGGAGCTCTGGTAGCATAGTGGCTAAGGCACTTGACGGCTAACAGAAGGCTGGCGGTTCAAACCCACCAGCCACTCCTCGGAAGGAAGGTTGGGCAATCTACTTCCGTAGTGATACTGCCTTGGCAACCCAAGGAGGGGTCGCTATGAGTCAGGTCTGACTTGACAGCAAATAACAACAACAACAACAACACTCTTATTTGGTGATCATAAGAGACCTTGGGGATGCAAACAGTTAATGCACCTGGCTGCTAACTGAAGGGAAGGTTGGTGGTTCAAATTCACCTAGAGGAGCCTTGAAAGAAAGGCCTGGCAATATATTTCTGAAAAATCAGTCATTAAGAACCCTATAAAGCAGAGTTCCACTCTGACATACATGAGCTGTCCATGAGTCAGAATCAACTTATAACAACTGTTTTTGCTTGTTGGTTGGCATTTTTGGGGGTGTTTGGTATTAGTGACCACACATTGTGTTTCTTTCTTTAGCTTTGAAAAATGTCCTTGTTTGGATAATAAATTAAATGGTCACCCAACATCAAAGTGCTTTACATATATTATCTCACTTCGTCCTTGCAACAACACTATGAAGTATATATTACTATTATCACCTTTCTTTCACAGATAAGTAGTATAGTATCACTTCTGCATGTACAGAAAAATATACACAATTATATTCTTAAAATACCATAATGGAGTTCCATAAATCTGTCATATAGTGTTTAAAGGGGAGCTCTGGTAGCATAGTGGCTAAGACACGTGCCTGCTAACCAGACGGCTGGCGATTCAAACCCACCAGCCACTCCTCGGAAGGAAGGTTGGGCAGTCCTACTTCCGTAGTGATACTGCCTCGGAAGCCCAAGGAGGGGTCGCTATGAGTCGGGGCTGACTCGACGGCACATAACAACAACAACAAGTGTTTAAAGACATATTAAAAACCAGTATCTCAAGTTTTAACAAGCACATATACATGCATTACACTTTTCTAACTGGAAAAAAAAAATTCTCAAAACCAAGAAGCTCTATTAAAGGGACTGTACGGCCACATCATAACCGCCTTCTGATCTTCTCCCATCTGTCATTCTGGCATATCAAAGTACTCACTTAATGTTCTCTCTATTGCAAAAAGGGCTTCTGAAATCATTTCTACCAGTGTATGAACACTTTAAATTAACACATACAAAATACACACTGTTAACGTAATTGAAACTAACAGTGACAATATCTAAACTGTTTTCAGCTAGCCAGAATGCTGGAGTGGCAACAGGGAAAGAATAAAGAACGGCATTCCCACTAACCAGCTGCATGGCCGAAGTCATTTAACCGCCCAGGACCTTCATTTTTTTCTCTTATACAATCACAGTGTTGATGATACCGTCTATATCCATCCACTTCTTCCTTCCCTTTGAGGCAGGGTAGTTTCTCAACTCAAGCAACGTGTCCTTGTACTGAATGCAGGAAATAAAGAACTTCTCCAAGAGCTCCTAGTCCAGTTGGATATGCAGACTCATACGTAAGGATTACATGAGGGCATAATGCCTTGTTAGGAACTTCAAATTTATAAGAAGGCATTGGCTCTCTTCTAAGCTCCAGGGATAGGTACTGATGCTTCTCCAAGAACTTTTCAGGGCCATGGTTAAGACATCTAGTCTATCCATTTGTCACTGTCTTCTCTACTATCACCCTAATCCAAGATCATCTTGGAATACTTCTCATTGGGCTCCTTGCTTCCATTCTTGCCTTCCCAGTATTCATTCTCAACACAGCAGCCCAGAACGACCTAAAAGTTGTATTAGATCACTAATTCTCCTGCTTAAAAAACCTCCCATCATTGCCAAGTGCCCACAGGAGACAACCCAGCCTCCTTCCCATGGTCTACAAGGCTCTTCCATGAGCTGTGGTGTATTTCTCTGACTTCCTTTTGGACCACTCCCCCTGGCCCTTCTGAACGCCTTACTCACCTTATCTTCCTAAAGGGCACACAGCACTAGTTGTTGCCTCTATCTCTAACAGTTTACGGGGCTTTTCACATAGTAGCTTTTCACATAGTAGCTCTTTTCTTACACTTCAGGTCTCACCTCAAATGTCACCTCTCAGAGAGGTCCTACCTGATCACCCTATTTTCACCTAATTATCGGTACCCCTCCCACATTACTCTGTCATCATTCCATTAGAGTCTTTCTCAAAACATAATCAGTTTCAGAATATAATACTGTTCTTTCTCAGAAATTGCTTTATTTAATTGCATGTCATTGCTTCATTTCCCCTAACAGGGTCAGGGCCATCCTCTGTCTAGTTTACTGCTGTAACTCCAGCATCTTGCATTGTGCCTAGAAGGAATGCAATAGATACATGTTCACTGGTCATACATACTACTCACTTCTTGATTTTCAGCAAAAGCCCAGATGAGGAAAACCATGTGATAGAGGACTGTCTGAAGAAGTTATGGTTCATCTTTTCCTTTATGGTCTAAGATATTCTTGTAACAAGCAACCTTGCTCTGATTTAAGCCAGGCCAATAGAGCTACCTATCTAGTCTATTAGCTTTAGCATGCCTTTCTGAATTGTGATTTAGCCTTCTTTGACAGAGACATGCTAAGAAACAGCCCTATGATCCTCAGTGTTGGAAAGGGGTTAAAGAAATGACACTGGCTCCTCTCTGTAAGGACTCTAAAAATAAACTTTTTATCGAGTGTTTAAATCAGAAAAAAACTTGTCCTGAGTATGTAACATTGCTTTTTCTCACGAACACTGAATCACAAACCAGATCCTGTCTCTCGGCATGGGCTACTAACACAGCCAAGAGTCACATGGAGCTTAATTAATATACCACACTTTACACCTCCTGCATTTTGAGGATTGGCCCTACTTCTGGCTTCCTCTTGTTTTCTCTAGTCTCAATATTCTTTTTCCTCTGTTTCATCATCCATATACATTATTTTTATATTTTCTCATTATGGTGAGATGCATTAAATATATTCTGGAATAAGACATATAAATTCAATATTGAAGTATAGCAATGTGCATAATATGGTTAATAGGTGAAAAATCAATTGGTTTTGGGAGAGAGAAGAGAAGGGATATCTGAGATGGGCCTTGATTAATAAGTAGGCTCTCACTAAGCAGAGAAGGGCCATCTTTGCAGATAACAGAGATGGAGAAGGCATATGCTTCCTGAAAAAGGAGCAAAGGAGAGGCAAGTACCCAAACTCTCACATTTAATAAAGGAGCTCTGGTGCTGCAGTGGCTAAGGCATCTGGTTGCTCACCAAAAGGTCTGCAGTTTGAACCCACAAGCCACTCCATAGCAGAAAGATGAGGTCGGCTTCTGTAAAGATTTACAGCCTTGGAAATGCCGTGGGACAGTTCTGCTCTGTCCTATAGGGTCACTATGAGTCAGAATCTACTTGATGGCAATTTATTTTTTTCTTTCTTTACATTTAATAATTTACTGAACATTACTGTGTGTCAACCTCAGCGCAAAGCTCTTTACAACTTTCATTGCATTTAATCCTCAAAACAATCTATGATATAGATTTTATTATCCCCATTTATAGAGAATGAAACTGAGGCTCATAGAGATTAATGGACCTGCCCAAAGTCAGCCTGCTTTTAAGTGCGAAGTGGGGATTTCATTTGTCTGTGAGAAGGTAGAGGGCACTTGACTGTGGTCAGCACATTTACTAGAATTCATCTTCCCTCCCCATCTCCTGTCTGACAAAAGTCTATCCCTCCTTTGGAATGTTCTATCTCAATAGAGAAATAGCACTAACAAGCCAACAGTTATTCCAGCCAGAAGTCTGAGGTCATCTTCAACTCCTCCCCTTCACATCCACTCAATCACTGAAGTCCTGACATTCCACCTCAAATTTCTCTCCCATCTGTCTACTTCTCTGCTTTCCCTTGATAACCACTTAGTAAGAGTGCCCATGCTCTCCCAGCAGGACCACTGCAGCAACGCCTGAGAGACAGAATGCATAATGCTGAAAAGCAAGAACTCTAGAGCCAGACTGCCTGATTTTGAGCTCAGGCTCCATATTTACTACATATGAGAGAGACCCTGGGCAAATTACTTAACCTCTTTGCATCCTAGTTTCATCTGTAAAGTGGAGATAATAATTAGAAGACTGAATAATAAAGAGTGTAAGTACTCTACAAATGCTAGACAGTGTCATCTTTCTTCACATAGTATTCTGTTTTTAATGCAAATATGATCACACTACTCCAGTATTAAAACTTGAAGTGGCTTATTGCCCTTAGAAATTTCTGGCTTTCTGGCTTGTAATTTTCTTAACTCTAGCCATTGCTGGTCATCTTGGAGTTCTTCCAACACACTGGAAGTGATTCCTCAGCTGGTACACCTCAGCTAGTCCCCCAAGTACGTCTATTTATCCTTAAAAAATGGAATTAAGAGTAATTTTTTCAGGGAGGCTTTCTGGTCTCCCAAATGGTTGTTATCTTTGTTATATGCCCCTACAGCTCTCAACCTTGAACTTCCTGTGGTAACTTTTACCACTCTTAAAACTAATTTATTCAATGTCTCTTTCCCACCAGACTGTAACCTCAAAGGGTGACTGTTGGTCCTGCGCTGTAATCCCAAGGCCTAGGCCAGACAGGATAAATATCTACCGAATAAAAGAAATTGGAATGAAGCAAAGTTAAAACTTCCCATGAAGTTTCTGGACCTTTAGTAGCCTCTCACCTATTCTGCTCCTTACCACACCCACAAATTTGGGTGTATTACTCTTCTTCCCATCGCCCACACCTTTTATGAAGAGACCCTGTTGTCAGAAGTGTTCTCTCCATAGGCATCCACAGTTACTGGTCACCCTCTCCTCCAACAGGCCCAGTTGAGATTCCCTCCTACCAGATGTCAAATCTACTTCCATGGACATACTGCCCCCTAAACGCAAGGAGGGATCACTATGAGTCGGAATCTACTCCACAGCAATGAGACCAAATGTCAAAGACATCCTCCTCCTAAGCTAGGTGCATCTCCAGTTGCCCATCATAACTGTCCATCCTTCCCCAAGGTGTCACACAATTTCTGCCCTCAGTTCCTAGAACAACCTCTGGATCTTTCTTCACAATGTCCACCTTCCTAAACTGTCCTCACAACTGTCCACAAAATCAGTCTGCCTCCCCATTTCCCCTCATCCACTCCAACAAACCAATCCCTCCCAAGACACACACAAGTCTTCTACTGCCCCCATCCCAATACTGATTCCTTGCCTTTCAAATAAATCTCCCACGTATACACCTGTCTCTCCAGATAAACCATTCATATCTATTCCTTTTAGGTTTTGTCCCAGCTGCCTCTCCCTACTCTTAATCACTTCCAGTTCCCTCATTTTCATTGTGATCCACTCCATTGTCCAAGGCCCCTTCCAGTCTGCCCAGAGTACGCCTTCAGGTGTCATCCTCCGTACCCAGACATCCCTAGTATTTCTGTCCTGGAAACCCTGCTCGATCCCTGGCGCTCCCACTCCCTTCCAGCCCTCCACCCCCGCTCCATGCATCTCCACCGTTCCCTCCTTCACCGTTCCTCGGATCCTTCCTCTTCCGCCCCCCCCGCAAGTCCTCTCTCACCACATCGCCGGCAGCCCAGACCTGCTCCGGGTATCACACACGCTTCCAGATGTTCTGGTCCCCTACGTGTACGCCCAGACCCCGATCACCCTCCCAACACACTCTCCCTATGCCCCGCACGGCCTCCAGAAGAGCCGGCCAGGGAAGCCGAAGGGCTCGGGGAAAGCGATTAGAGGTCGGGGCACCGAGGGGTCCGACTGGGGAGGCCCAGGGAGTCCCGGAAGCGGCCAAGGAGGCCGGGGGTTTCGGGGGAGGCCAAGGGCCCGGGGAAGGCGAGGGGATCAGGAAGTAGGTCGAGGAGGCGGCGAACGGGCCTCACCATCAGTCACGGCTCCCATGGCGTGCGCGGCGGCGGCGGCGGCGGCGGCGCAAGC
>NW_006921788.1:1388523-1398520 GCF_000298275.1 Orycteropus afer afer
GGCCGCCGCCTGCCGCCAGGTGAGCTTGCCGGGCGCTGCCGGGATTGCAGAGGCACAGCGGGGGCTGCGAGCTCCCCAGGGTCGGGGCCAGGCCCCACTCGCCTCACCCGGGAAGGCGACCCCAGTCCCGCCGTCCCGTCCGGGCTGCTGCTGCTGCTGCTGGGGTGTGCTGGCTCTGCAGAGGGGTGGTGAGGGCGGCAGAGGCGGGAGGCTCCTGGACCCGGGTAAACCCGGGAGGCGTGGGACTAGGGGCAGCGAGGGGGCGCGCTGCGAGGGTCCCTGCGAAGTTGGCGCCCACGCGCGCCCAGGCGGGTCTCGAACGCAGGGACTTGAGCCGGGCGGGGCCGGTAATACGGGAAGGCCCGGGGTTCCCGGTCGCGAGATTCAGGCCCTTACGGCCGCCCTCTCTTCTCTCCTGGACTCGGGCCGATGCTGGGAAAACGGGAAAGAAACTTGTCGGCCTCGGGGAGGAGTTCGCTAAGAGCTTCGGGTACCCACTTCACCGACGGAGCCGGAATCATGTCGGTGATCATGATGTGGTGCTTTTTTCACTTTGATTTTTTATTTTTTTTATTTTTTTTAAGTCTTATGTGACTGTCCCTGTCTTAAAGGGAAGTTGAAAGTGAAGGGAGTGGGGGAACTCAATAAGAAACATTGCCTTGTGTGTAGAGTTACACATAACCGGAGCATACTGCAGATTATATTGGCATCCCTTTCCAAAAGTCACTTTGATTCAACTTCTACGACGGTCTCGTAAATTGTAACATTTAAGTGGTGTGAGGTGGGCAAGGAAACAGGCACCAACTGCTGATTTGACCTCCAATGGGATAGATAAAATTAATTAGCCACAAGAAGCAGGTCAGAGTTTTGAACCTAGGTTTAGTATTTTATTGAGCTATGTCGTTATTTTCCAGTTTTCCTGCCTTTCAAGTACTCTGCGTATTCATATCCGGCATGAAGCAATTGTGCAGGATGCATTCAGTTGCTTCAGGTTTTTTGGTTGTTTCCGTTTTCTTAATAAATTTGGACTAGTTCTCCCCGTTTTGCCTCATTACATTCAAAGAGAAAGATTTCTAAATACAAATGTATAATTATAAAGTGTGTAATCTCTAGCTAGAAGTCGGCATATGCAAAATTTTATTCATATGAGCTCCAGAACTTCAATAGTGTCGTTTACAGTGCTCTCAAGAATCAGCAGCTTCCACTTTTAAATTACCTTGAGTAAAGATTCTGAGATTTGACTGGCCCTCCCGTGGGATGTGAAATAATATTGGGCCTAAACCCTGGCTGTACGTGGCATCATACATACTCTATTTAGTTCCTTGGTTTTAGAGAAATAACCATAAGAAGGATTACTTTAATTCTTAACTACTACAAACTGTAAACTGATTATCAACTGATTATAAACTGTCAATTGATTATCTGCCTAGGATTTGTTGTTGTTATGTACCCTCGAGTCGAACCCGACTCATAGTGACCCTCCTTGGGTTTCCGAGGCAGTATCACTACGGAAGTAGATTGCCCCATTTTCCTTCCAGGAGTGGCTGGTGGGTTTGAACCGCCAGCCTTCTGGTTAGCAGTCAAGTGCCTTAGGCACTATACTACCAGAGCTCCCATAGTGGGGGTAGTTATTATTTAAAAGGTAATTGTCAAGTGAAGAAATGATTTTTTTAAAGTTGTTACTAGTCTTATCAGAATACTGATTTTGAAACAGTATCTTGTTTAAAATAAGCTTTAATTATTTTATAGGAAGGTATCACTGCTCTGTAACTGTAAATTTTCATGTGACATTCTATCAATTATTCATAGTTAGAGCCCTGGCCAAACACTTTTGTAAATTTAGTTTGTAATTCATAATTTTGTTGGATAATCCTTGAAATTTTCTGAAGTAATAAGATCAAGATGTATTGGAAAAACTTTAAAGTATGAGATATACCTGAAAATAAACATTCCTGAAAGTTCTTGCCTTAGTAGTGGGAAACACATTGTAATATGAATTGTTACGGCTTTTTAAAAATCTACTTTGCCAGCCACATAACTCACAAATGCATTGACAAAAATTGATGTGTTGAGCATTTAAGAATTTTTCTAATTGCTGTTTTCATGTTATACACACATACACACATACACGTTAGGAAAACACATTTTATAGAAGCGAGAATATATTTTAGAACGGAAGTTTCATTTTTAGGAAGGTCTCTGTGGGCAGAAACACAGAAATGAAGGTAGCAGATTTTAAGTTGTAACAAAACTAATTTGGACTTTAAACTTACATAATGACCGTAAGTTTAGTGATTTTGATTTACTGTACTCATATCATTAGATTTTTGGTTTCTTTGAGAGAGGAGAGACTAATAAAGGAAGTCAGTTTGAATGTTTGTTTAATATTTGCTTTCACAAAGTATAAAGAATGGTGAGGGAGCTAGCTCTAAAGTCTTTACTCTGGGCCTGTGAAATGAAGAAGGCATTTTTGCCATATGCTTTTAGAGCAAGGGTTATCCTGGTTTCTTTGGACCTCCAGGGATCCATGAGTGGGCTTCAAGGGATTCATGAACCCTCTATAGTTTTGACCAAAACCTTTCTTTTTTTTTTTTTTTGGTATGTGTATGGACCTGTTTTATAAACTAGGCCCACCAGGGCCCAAAGTATTTGAGACCTAGCTTTTTTTTTTTTTAATTAAATAAAATGGTAGTTAAGAATAATCATTCTTAGTACAAAAGAATTAAGAAAAAGTAGATATTTGTACTCAGCACTTGCCTTTTAAAGTCACCTTCCCCCTCCCTAGTCATGAGGTCCTGGATATGCAAAAACACTTCCATTTTGTTTCCACAGCAAAGCATTGCCTGTTAGTTCATAAGCCTTGCATATACATAGAGGGCAAGCTGGCTTGCCATGCTAGTCCTGGGTACATTGTAGCTGTGTTTAAATGATGTTTAAAAATTCAGACAAGATCGATTGTTGTTAGATAAGCAGAGATTTGAGTGTGATGCTAGCCTTTGGAGCAAATGGATCACTCAACTCACTTTTGCTCTCCAGCAAATTTGAAATTTGACTGGGAAGTAACTGTCCTAGAAAAGGCATTTGAACTTTGGCAGTACTGCATCGCATGATGGGAAAAACACAATGTCTGTGTCAAGGCCAACTTCAGTTCAAATCTGGGCTCTCTCATTCACTGTAGCTACTTAACCTGCCTTACCTTCCAGTTCCTCACTTGAACAATGCCTAACAGAAGTGTTGGAAAGATGACTTGCTGTTTCCTGTATAAAACTCATAAGCTCCTCATTTGGCCCATAGGAGGAACTTGGAAGCTAGTTCTGGGTTACATTTACCCCAACAATCATTAATAAACACTGAGCAAATGTGTTGTCATGATACGTGATAATGATGTACCCAAAAAAAGGAAAAAAAAAACCAAACTCACTGCCAGCGAGTTCATTCCGACTCATAGTGACCCCTCCTTGGGTTTCTGAGGCAGTATCTCTGTGGAAGTAGGTTGCCCAACCTTCCTTCCAAGGAGTGGCTGGTGGGTTTGAACTGCCAGGCTTCTGGTTAACAGTCAAATGCTGACTATGGCACCAGAGCTCCTGATGATGATATACATTATTACCAAACAAGTATGGTGAAAATATTAATAAAGTAAAACATTTAAAAAAAAATCAATTTCAAAAAAATGAATTAGGATTAAGTGGTCTTTGTGTTGTACATATTGGAGAAAGTTGAAGGAAAATGGTATTACAAGATAGAGGATACAAATGCTGGACAGAAAGAAAGAAACGGTAGCCGCCTGCTAGTATCATAGCTATCCCTCTAAGATTTCGTTTAACATTACCTCTTCACCTGTAATTTCAGTGAAAAACGTAAATTAAAAAACTGCACATACACTTTCTAGGCCATCATCCCTACAAATGGTTCCTCACACCATCCTTTTTTGGGACCCTTACAGGTACCCTAGGGACCTCATGAATGGAAGTTTCACCTATTACTTTGGCTGTCTAATTTTGACATTCTTAAAATGGTCCACAGTTGGGTGCTGTGTCAGTTTTTCTCCTCAAGGAAAAGAATATGGCAGAGTGTGAACTGTATTTCTTTTTAAAAAACTTTGAAGAAAGGGTATTGTGAGTAAAAAAAGAATAGGAGATACATGAATGAAATACTCATAATGCTTATGACTATAAAAATAAATTTGCTTCCACGTTTCTGTGGCCTTCCCTTTTCCTCTCCTGTATTCATGGTAAGCACTTGTGTCATCTGCTTTCAGATGAGAGAGTGGTTTTGAATACAGGATTTAGACCTGCATTTGACTCTCATTTCCTGAGTTTTTGGTTGTGTTCAACTTGGGCCAGTCACTTAAGGAGTTGATTAAATGAGATGATAAATAAAAAGTGCTTTACTTTGTTCCTACCAGTTCCCATAGAGTCAGTTCCAACTCATGGTGACCCTGTGTGTGTAAAAGGAGAACTGTACTTCGTAAGAGTTTTGAATGGCTGGTTTTTAGAAGTACATTGCTTCTTACACGCCACCTCTGGGTGGACTCAAACTGCCAATTTTTTGGTCAGCAGCCTTGTGTTAACCATTTGCACCATCCAGGACTCTACTCGGTCCTGGTAAGTGAGTCCTAGTAAGTGCTCAGAAGATGGTAGCCATTTTGAGAACAGTTTAGTCTCATCTTTAGAAAGGGCTACCGAATACTTTCTTTGAAAAAGAAAACCTTTAGTCATCCTCATTCCCACATAGATCTGGGATCATACTGTTTTCAACTCAAAAAAACTTTTCACTTCTTTCTTGTTACAATGGACAGGTACGCCCAGCATATACAGGCATACCTTGTTTTATTGCACTTTATTGTGCTTCACAGAGATTGCATTTTTAAAAAATTGAGGTTTGTGGCAACTTCATTGAGCTGTTTTTCCAACAGCATGTGCTCACTTGATATGTCTGTCACAGTTCGGTCATTCTCAGAGTATTTCAACCTTTTTCATAGTGCTGTTGCATACTTATAGGAGCTCTGGTGGCGTAGTACCTAAGGCATTTGACTGCTAACCAGAAGGCTGGGGGTTCAGACCTACCAGCCACTCCTCAGAAGAAGTTGAGCAATCTACTTTCATAGTGATACCGCCTTGGAATCCCAAGGAGGGGTCGCTATAAATTGGATCCAACCTGATGGTAGTGAGTTTGGTTTTGGTTTTGGTTGCATACTTCCAGTATAGTGGAAACATAACTTTTATATGGACTGGGTAAACAAAAAATTGGTATGAGTCTCTTTATTGCCATATTTGCTTTATTGCGGTGGTCTGAAACAGAACCTACAATGTATCTGAGGTATCTTGCACAGGCTGTATTAGACTCGACTGCTGTTCTTAGCAATTGGATTGCAGTCTCTATTAGGCTGGCAGGTTATGTCTAAATCTTGGTTATGTCAGCAGCCAAACAAGCCTACACAGGTTTATGATCCAGTCAAAGGCTTCGTAATTTTATGACCTAGAACCAAAAAGCAAAAAACAAACCAGTTGCCTTTGAGTTAATTTCAACTCCCTGTAACTGCACGTTTGTCAGTAGGACTTCACTCCATAGGTTATTCAAGGCTGTGACCTTTCAGAAGCAGATCTCCAAGCCTTTCTCCTTATGTGCTTCTGGGTGGATTCAAACCACCAACTTTTCAGTTAATAGTCAAGTTCTTAACAAATTGCACCACCCAGGGATTCCATGGCCTAGAACAAAGGTCAGCAAACTTCTTCTGTATAAAGCCACGTAGGTAAATATTTTCAGCTTTGTGGTCCATTAAGGTCAACTCCCCCATTGTAGTGTGAAATTAGCCATGGCTGTGTTCCAATAAAACTTTCATTTATGGACACTGACATTTGATTTTCATATAATTTTTATGTGCCATGAAATATTTTAGTTCTCTTTGATTTCTTTCAACCATTTAAAAATGGAAAAGCCATTCTTAGCTTAATACATGTACAAGTAGTAGCTGTATTTGTCCTGTGTGCCACAGTATGCTGATCCTCTTATCTGACAGAAGTTAGACCCATAACTCCTATAGGTTTGTGGCATCACCAATCAGCAACCTCAACACGTTGTCATTTGTCAGCCTCCACACTCTGCATTTGATATGGCAGCTTGATCTAATGCCCTCATCTCCATTAGGATAAAACTGCAGCAGATAAGCTGTTATTAGTCATGGTGTGTGACCTTCCTTTCTTAGCATATGCTTTATACTGTATCATCAGTTAATTTTATTTATTGCCAAAAATGTCCTCACCTTGGCCAGTTTTCCACAGAGCGTGATGATTGAGCTTTGTCATGTATGATGGCTTTGAAGGGAATCAGTGCCTGTGGAGCCATTTTATGCTTGATATACCTGTTATCCTCACTACCTTGAAGGGAAAGTAATTGATACCACCCCCAGGCTGCTAACTAGGCACTCTTACCCTAAGGAGATCTTTATTCGGGCCTCCCCAGCCCCCTTTCTGGATGATATGTTTGGTTAAATAAAGCATACAAAGATTCCTCTTATGTTCTAACCCCTGGAGATTAGTTTCAGGATTGGTGTGTCCAGAGCATGTAGATATATATGTCTGTGTGTAATTTCATCCGGCCCTCACTGAAGCTCTGAGGGCCACTTCTTTTAGTTTCTCTCTCTCATCTCCTCTCCCTCTCCCCTCTTCTCTCTGGGCCTTTGTATAGGATGTAGATTTGCTGACCTGATAACTGGTCTAACTGATTGGTTTATTTTTCACCTCTTGCCCTGCCTTTCAACACTTTGTACTGATTACCTTGTTTTGCAGCAAGAGTGGCACAATGCTTAAAGTGCTCGGCTGCCAATCGAAAGGTCATGGTTCAAAACCACCACTGTGGGAGAAAGATGTGGCAGTCTGTAAAGAAATCCCATGGTATAGTTCTTCTCTGTGCTATGGAGTCACTATGAGTTGGAATCAGCTCCACGGCAATGGGTTTGGGTTTATGTTTTTTATAGAATCCCTGAGTGGTGTAGACAGTTAACGGTTAACACTCAGGTGCTAACTGACAGGTTGGAGGTTCAAAAGAAACCTTGGAAAAAAAGCCCATCAATCTATATACTTCTGAAAAATTAGCCATTGAAAATCCCGTGGAGCACAGTCTACTGTTATACACAGGAGTCACTACGAGTTGGCATTGACTTGATAGGTTTTATTTTTCTCAGTGTTCGTTTGGAGTTTAATTTTTCAACATACACTGTCATGTGGAAAGCAAAACCAAGAGGTTAGTGGGTATTTTGGAATTTACCCCCTCCAAGTGTAGATTTAATGCAGGAATCAGGGAACTGAATTGGTACATTAGATATTTAGATATAAAATGAAATTGCAAAAAAATTGTCTGCAATTTTATCTAAATATTAGAAAGATAAACCAAAGTACCAAACTCACTGTCACTGAATTGATTCCGACTCGTAGTGACCTTAGAGAACAGAGAACTACCCCACAGGATTTCTAAGGCTGTAAATCTTTATGGAAACAGAATGCCTCAATCTTTCTCTCATAGGGAAGCTAGTGAGTTCAAACTGCCAACGTTTTTGGTTAGCAGCGAAATGTACTGTACCACCAGCTCCTTGTTACAAAAAAAAAAGCCAAACTTACTGCCGTCGAGTTGGATCCGACTCATAGTGACCCCTCCTTGGGTTTCCGAGGTAGTATCTCCATGGAAGTAGATTGCCCAGTCTTCCTTTGAGGAGTGGCTGGGGGTTTGAACCACAAGCCTTCTGGTTAGCCGTCAAATGTCTTAGACCATACACCACCAGAGCTCCCAGCTCCTTGTTAGAAAGATGGAATATGTTATTACTCTTAACATTTAAGGTTTTCTTTTTTGAAAGGTAAATTTGGTGCATCTTTTCTGTATAAAGTTTGTGCGTTATGAATCCAGTGTTATTTAAAAAAATGGCAAGTCCACTTCTAGGAATTTATCCTAAAGAAATAATCGGTCGAGTGTGCATAGATATGTGTACCAGACTTCTCATTGCCCCATTTTTATAAGAGCAAAATATATGAAGTCATCTAAGTGCCTATTAATAAAGGGTCAGTCGAGTCAATCAGGGCCTATCCATACAGTGAAATACCACACAGTCTTTAAAAAGGATAATTTATTGACATGGAATGATTTTCCGAAAAAAAAAAAAGATAGCATGAGAATGTATATAATGTGTGCTTTTTAAGGTGGATAAAAGTCCTATATATAGATACCTAAAAGAAAGTATCTTTAAGGATATATACCATATAATAAGTACTTGTTGCATCTAGGTGATGAGATTGTCAGTGATCTTTATTCTTTATGTTTTCCTACAGTTTTTCCCCAGCTATCTTGTGCTTTTATAATCAGGAAAAATTGATAAAATTATTAAAGAATAAACAAAGTAATTGAAAGCATCTCTTATTTGTGGTTAAATGAGCCCTCCTTCCTTGAGATAACTAATTTGCTTCATGATTTGTGTTGTATTAAAGGAGAAGTGAAATATATTTGCCCATATAACTTTAAAAATGTTTTTTCTATTAGTAATAAGCAAGAATATTTTCCAAATTCATCCAACAGGAAAGAAAAGATTCCATACAGGACTGACTAAAAAGTTTTCAGAAGAAATTCACTGAAAGCCTTCAGAGACATTTTTGTTGGTGATATGTTGTGCCTCATCTTTTGCTATAGTGGATTGTTTTCTGCTGTTAAAATTCCTGTGACTACATAAGGATTAATATGTATGGAGGCAGTACAAAACCAGTTGCTGTTGAGTTGATTCTGACTCTTGGTGACTCAGAGAAGAACTTCACTCCATAGGGTTTTCATGTTGTTGTTGTTGTTGTTATGTGCCGTTGAGTCGGCCCCGACTCATAGCGACCCCTCCTTGGGTTTCCGAGGCAGTATCACTACGGAAGTAGGATTGCCCAACCTTCCTTCCGAGGAGTGGCTGGTGGGTTTGAACCGCCAGCCTTCTGGTTAGCAATCAAGTGCTTTAGCCACTATGCTACCAGAGCTCCTAGGGTTTTCATAGCTGTGACTTTTCAGAAGCAGATTGCAAGGCCTTTCTTCCAAGGTGCCTCTCTGTGGACTCGAACCTCCAATCTTTTGATTAGTAGCCAAGTGCTCAGCCATTTGAGCCACCCAGAGCCTCCAGGAGGTAGTATAGGGTAGTGGTTAAAAGGATGAGTTTTACCACTTACTGTGTTACTTTCATCCAGTTAGGATCTTAGCCTTCTCATCTGTAAAATGGACACAATACCTTGCTAAATTATTGTGAAGATTAAATGAGGCAAGCCCTTAGCAGAGTGCCAGATACTTAGCAGGACCTAAGAGGAGGAAGTGATAGGGTGAAGGGCCGAGGGTGTAATAATAAGAACAATCATAGTGACCCTCCTTGGGTTTCTGAGGCGGTATCACTATGGAAGTAGATTTCTCAATCTTCCTTCTGAGAACTGGCTGGTGGGTTTGAACCGCCAGCCTTCTGGTTAGCAGTCAAATGCCTTAGGTATTAAGCCACCAGTTGTTGTTGTTATGTGCCATCGAGTTGGACTGGACTCATAGGGACCATTCCTTGGGTTTCCAAGGCGGTATCACTATGGAAGTAGATTGCCCAATCTTCCTTCCGAGGAGCGGCTGGTGGGTTTGAACCGCCAGCCTTCTGGTTAGCGGTCAAGTGTCTTAGGTACTATGCTACCAGAGCTCCCGGATAATAATATTAGCTGCTGTTATTTCTCCCCTTTTAGATTTAGGCTACCGTGAGTGCAGACCTTTGTTTGCTAGCCTGAACTCTCTGACCAGACCAGGTACCTTGACCAAGACAGGTGTGTGGTCCAGACTCACCCAATCACACCTCTTTTGTTCTGGTATCTCTGTGTATACTATCAATTAAATTTAGTTTCTTCAAAAAAGAAAAAAAAAAGGGGTGGGAGGGAAGGGGAGGGAATGCTGTTAGATAGATAGAGATAAATATTGATTTGGGTGAAGAGAAGGGCAATGTACCAAATGTGAGTGA
>NW_006921788.1:1398890-1403131 GCF_000298275.1 Orycteropus afer afer
TCAATGACATGAGACAAAGTATATGTGAACTGCTGTATGAAAAGTGAATTTACTCTGTAAATCTTCACCCAAATCCTAATAAAAAAAAAAAAAAAGGAAAAGAAAGTGTTCCAGGGCTAACAGTTCCACTGGCACAGAGTTTTGCTCAGCAAATATTTGTTGGAATGGTTGGTGACCTAAAACAAACATTCCCCCTTGACAATGTGTGGTGAAGTTTTAAAAGAGCTTTGGTCATCTTTAAAGTATATGGATGAAAATGCCAGAAACAAAAACTGTTAAAGGGGAGAGTCTGTTTTTGGTTTTCATTTTTTGAATCAATTGTAACAATTCTGTTCCCTTTTATCTCAGCCACTTACCTTCGATTTTAACACAACTGTTTTGCACCTGTATCTTTGTGGTTTATCTATGATAATTTTAGCAAATTTTCACTTTGAGTTTCACTTAAGTTATTTTGGCCTTGTGGCATGTACCTCCCTCCTCCCCCAAGTTTTGACTGAGATACATTTCGATGATTATATGAATTTAGAAACCTTGACATAGGGATAAACAATGAGAAGTTCAGCTATATCACACTGTGACACAGTTATTCTTTAATTACTGATATCGTTGCTTTGAGTTTGTCATAGGAAATTTTAGGAAATGGTTGGAGTATAGAATACACACACACACACACACACACACGTTGTTGTTGTTGTTAGGTGCTTCAAGTTGGTTTTGACTCACAGCGACCCTATGCACAACAGCATGAAACACTGCCCAGTCCTGCACTATCCTCACAGTCTTTGCTATGCTTCAGCCCATTGTTGCCCCGTGTCAATCCATCTCATTGAGGGTCTTCCCCTTTTTTGCTGACTCTCTACTTTACCAAGCTACCAAGCATGACATCCTTCTCCAGGGACTGGTTTCTCCTGATAACGTGACCAAAGTATGAGAAAAGAAGGCTGCTCATTCTTATTTCTAAGGAGTGTTCTGGCTGTCCTTCTTCCAAGATAGATTTGTTAATTCTTCTGGCAGTCCATGGTATACTCAACATTTTTAGCCAACAACATAATTCAAAGGCATCAATTCTTCAGTCTTCCTTTTTTATTGTAAGCTTTCACATGCATATGAGGCTGTTGAAAAGACAGTGGATTAGGTCAGGTGCAGCTTAGTCTACAAAGTGACATCTTGGCTCTTTAACACTTTAAAGAGGTCTTCTGCAGCAGATTCGCCCAATGCAATACGTCCTTTGATTTCTTGACTGCTGCTTCCGTGGACATTGATTGTAGATCCAAGCAACATGAATTCCTTGACAACTTCAGTCTTTTCTCCGTTTATCATGATGTTGCCCAATGGTTCAGTTGTGAAGGTTTTTGTTTTCTTTATGTTGAGGTGCAATCTATACTGACTGAAGGCTGTAGTCTTTGATCTTCAGTAAGTGCTTCAAGTCATGTTCACTTTCAGCAGGCAAGGTTGTTTCATCTGCATATTGCAGGTTGTTAATGAATCTTCTTTCAATCCTGGTGCCACATTCTTATTCATATAGTCCAGCTTCATGGATTATTTGCTCACCATACGGTTGAATAAGTGTGGTGATACAACTCTGACACATACTTTTCCTGATTTTAAACTGTTCAGTATCCCCTAGTTTGTTTGAATGACTGCTTCTTGGTCTATGTACAAGTTCCTCATGACCACAATGAACTGTTCTGGAATTTCCATTCTTCACAATGTTATCATATTTGTTGAGATTCACACAGCCAAATGTCTTTACAAAGTCAGTAAAATACAGGTATACATCTTTCTGGTATTCTCTGCTTTTAATCAAGACATCAGCAATGATATCCCTCATTCTGTATCCTCTTCTGAATCTGGCTTGCATTTCTGGCAGTTCCCTGTTGTTGTACTGCTACAACTGTTACTGAATTATTTTCAGCAGAATTTTACTTGTGTGTAAAATATTAATGTTATTAATATCAATATTAATGCTATGGTTCAATAATTTCCACATTCGTTTGGATCACCTTTCTTTGGAATGGGCACAAATAGGGATCTCTTCCAGTCAGCTAGCCAGGTAGTTGTCTTCCAAGTTTCTTGGCATAAACAAGTGAGCACTTGCAGCATTGCATCCATTTGTTGAATCATCTCAATAGATATTCTGTCAACTCCTAGAAGCTTATGTTTTGCTACTTACTTCAGTGCAGCTTGGACTTTTTTCTCTAGTACCATTGATTCTTGAGCATATGCTACTTCCTGAAATGGTTGAATGTCCACCAATTATTTTATTTTTTTAATTTTTATTGTGATTTGGGTGAAAGTTTACAGAGTAAATTCATTTTCCATACATCAGTTCACATACACTCTGTCTCATGACATTGACTACAATTTCCCACAGTGCCACAGCTCTTTTCCCATTTCCTCCCCATAGTTACCTCTTTCCTGTGTCCTTCCCTCCCATGCAGTCCTACCCCCCGAGCTGTCTCCCTGTGCATACACAGCTTTTCTATTCTCCCATGATTGATCTCTCCAAGGAGTGTATCTACCTAACGTAAGTATTCAGTTCATATGCCTGTCTTTTGTTTCTCTGGAAGCTACAGTAGTGGGTTCAATTCCAGACCTGAAAGGCAGCTAGGAGCCATAGTTTCAAGGGTTCCACCAGGCTCTATCAGAGCAGCAAACGTGCCCCCCCTTTTTTTTATGGCTTTGCGTTTTGTTCTACATTTTTCTCCCACTCTATCCAAGATCTCCCACATAGATCCCCCTCTGAGTGGTTGACAGTGGTAGCCAGGTACCATCTAGTTCTTCTGGTCTCATAGTCGTATACGCTGAGGAGTGCATGGTCTATCAGTCCCTTGGATTAATTGTTTCCATGCATCTGTGGTTTTCTTCATTCTTCTTTGTTCTGGATGTGGAGAGACCTGTCGTTGCATCTAGATGGCTACCCGCAAGCTTTTAAGATCCCAGTCACTACTCGCCAAAGGAGGATGTGGAACAATGTTTTTGTGTAGTATGTTATGCCAATTGAGCTTGATATCCCTTGTGAGCATGGTCCCAAACTCACAGGGAATGTTGATCAGTTCTTTTTGGTATAGTGACTCTTTGTATTCTTTCCATCTTCTTTTGATACTTCCTGCATTGTTCAATATTTTGCTTATAGAATCCTTGAGTATTGGAACTCAAAACTTGAATTTTTTCTTTCAGCTTGAGAAATGCCAAGCATGTTGTTCACTTTTGATTTTCTAACTCCAGGTCTGTGCATATTTCATTATAATACTTTACTTTGTCTTCTTGAGCTGCCCTTTGACATGTTCTGTTTAGCTCTTTTACTTCATCATTTGTTCCATTCACTTTAGCTAATCTCTATTCAAAAGCAAGTTTCAAGGTTCCTTCTGACATCTATTTTACTCTTTTCTTTCTTGTCTTTTTAATGATCTGGGCTCCATATGGTCTCCCATCTTACAGCAGCTAGGCTAAATTTCCTCACCTGGAGGCACTGTTCCAAGAGGGTGAAAGCTGCAAGGTCTCTTGAGGCCTAGGCTTAGAAGTCACAGTGTCACTTGGCTGTATTCTGTTAGTCAAAGCAAGTCATAAGGCCAGCCCAAATTCAAGGGGTGAGAACTAGAAACAATAGTGCAAAGTCATACTGCACAGGGACATGCGTACAGGATCAGAAGGGTATTGCAGCCATCTTTGCAAATAGTCTGCCATGAATACTTTTCACTATATTAACCAGACTCCTTTTGTTTGCTATGAATGATAAAACTAATACATTCTGTTGTGAGGAACAGTGCTAAGTACTTCCCTGTGTTATCTCTTGAGATAACATCTCTATAAGGTAGGCACTATTATTCCCATTTTATAGGTGTGATAAGCAAGCCTTAGGGAGATTAAGTAACTTGCCCTAGATCATTTATTTAGTTAGGGTCAGATCCTAAACCTCTTAATCCTTTCACTGAAGAAATTTACATGTAATAGAGGAACAGATAGGGGAAGCCTATCTTTAAGCATCTGAAATGAAAAATTCCATATCTTAACATTTTATTTGAATTTTATATTCTACTCCATTTTGTTTTTTTACTATAAAAGTATGGTTTAAATGACTTGCCAATCAAATTAAATTTTATTCCATAAGTTTTTGAGCAAATGGATTCCTCTAAACTCAGAATGCTTGCTGAAAGTGAGGATGACTTAAGGCACCTACTGATGAAGGTTGAAGAATACAGTCTGCAGTATGGATTACATCTCAACATAAAGAAAACAAA
>NW_006921788.1:1403691-1404566 GCF_000298275.1 Orycteropus afer afer
GGGCTGGCGCAGGATCGGGCAGTGTTTCGTTCTGCTGTGCATGGGGTCGCTATGAGTCGGAAACGACTTGACGGCACTTAACAACAACAACAAAACTCAGAATAATAAGTAATCAGCTAAAGGTCTTTTGTTATAAGAAGTAGAAATTACATCAGACTATTTCAAGCAAAAAAAAGGAGTTCATTGGAAGGATGCGGGGTATCTCTCAGAATTGATGGTAGAGCAGAAGAATCATTCCTCAGAATGGACTAGATCCAGAGCAGCTTCAGACATTCAGGCATCCAAGTAGCAGGACTTGATAGAAGTCCCCTCAGGGTCTTACATACATACCAACTTCTCCAATTATGTTTAATCCCATGCTTTATAAACTGAGAGTATATCTCCAAGCCCAGACTGGGTCTGGTGCCCATTTGTGTACAAGGTGGAGATGGGTACCCTGGTTGCTACTCCACCAAGTGGGGAAGTTGTAGTTCCTTAGCAGACGGAATGGATACAGGGCAGGTAAAACCAGCAGATGGTCACCCTCCATACATTTGTGGGGCTTTCTGTGTGATTTGCTTTGTGCATCATCACATTTAATATTTACAACACTGATGACTCCTGGTTCATCCCTCTTCCTCCCAACTAGCATTCTCCAAGGTTCTTAAACTCCAGTTTAAGAAGAACTCTTATAGATCTACATCATTCTTTTTCCATTTCAGCTAATCATTACTGACTACTGTAAATGCAATAATATATTTATCCATTTTTACTTAGTTATCTGTCCTAAATCATATTTTGCATTTGCTTGATTTTTTTTAATGCATTTTATTGAAATATAATTTATGTACAGTGAAATAACACAAAACTAAAGTGACATGGGTCGGTGCATTTTT
>NW_006921788.1:1404666-1405525 GCF_000298275.1 Orycteropus afer afer
AAAAAAGCAAGTTTCCCTCCATATATAAACCTTTCCTTGACCCTCCACAACAATGAACTAATTCTATATTTGTCCTTCTGTGATTGACTTATTTAATTCAGCATAATGTCCTCCAAATTCATCCATATTATGTGGTGTTTTACAGACTCTGCATTATTCTTTAGTGCTGCATAGCATTCCATCATGTGTATGTACCATAGTTTGGTCATGCACGCTTCTGCTGATGGGCATATAGGTTGTTTCTCTCTTTTTGCTATTGTAAATAGTGCTCCAATTAACATGAGTGTGCATATATCTGTTCCTGTCCTGGCTGTCACCTCTCTAGGATATATACCTACTAATGGGATTGCTGGGTCAAATGGTATTTCCAGTTCCAGCTTTCTAAGGAATCACCGTATTGCTTTCCACAGTGGTTGTATCACTTCATAGTCCCACCAGCAGTGTATGAGAGTCTCAATCTCTCTGCATCCCTGCCACCATTTGTTATTTCTGTCTCGTTGAACCTTGGCATGAGTGCTGGGGTCAGATGGTATCTCATTGTTGTTTTGATTTGCATCTCTCTGATGGCCAATGATTGTGAGCATCTCTTCATGTATTTGCTGGCCACCTGAATATCCTTGGTGAAGTGTGTATTCATGTCTTCTGCCCATTTTTCAATTGGATTGTAAATTCCTTTGGTGTTGAGGCATTGGAGTTTTCTGTAAATCTTAGAGATAAGTCCCTTGCCAGATATGTAATTTTCGGCATACGTGAATTTGTTGGTATCATTTTTGTTATGTGCTTTTTCGTGGTGTCAATTTCTTTGTTCCATATAATTTTCTATGCTGAGCTCGTTTTGTTTATGAATCATGTTATCACT
>NW_006921788.1:1406780-1408814 GCF_000298275.1 Orycteropus afer afer
ATCTTCCTCAGGGATGTGTTTTGGGTCTGTATCCTGGTCCCTTGTTTCTCTTGCTTTTTCTTGCTTCTTTGTGTGGACTGTGTTGCTCTGTTGTTTTCAAAGCATTGTGACTTTTTGTGTTTATATTTAATTGGTGATTGTATGTTGGAGTGACCTGCCCATGATTTTCGTTTTCTTTGTATGTTAACTACACAAGCAGGGTGGTACTGTGCTGGGCTCCTCTATTCACTAGTTGACAGCACTTACACACTCACTACCTGTCTGCTTTCCTGTTGTCAGTCTCTTGTATGTCCCTGCAGACCTTGGCAAACAGAGCCTATTCTTAGGTCCCTGGAATCCGAATGAGAATGCTGTCACTTTAAAATCCAAAATGGTTGGCACTTGTAAAGGTTCAAAATGGCTGCACCCACAGTCACTTTAAATATCCAAAATGGCTACCGCTTGTAAACATTCAAAATTACTGCACCCTTGTCACTTTAAATATCCAAAATGGCTGCTGCATGTAAATAATCAAAATGGCTGTGCCCTCCAGGCAGTGTAAAGTCAACAGCTTAGGTTGTTTCCCTCCTTGCTATTTCCCTTCCTAGTCATAGACCACCTGCACAGTCATCCTTGCAACCCTTGGTGGCCAGGGCTGATCTTTAGGACAATTCTTAGGTCCCAACACCACTTGGAAATTTTAGGCTGTTGGTCCCATCAGAGTAGCTGACAGTCCACAGCTTCGACCGTCTCTATACTCACTGTTTTCGTTCAGGTTTTTCCACTAGTTGGTGCCGAATCCGCTTCTGTATAGTTCCTTTCAAAACTCAGGGCTCTGGGATTATCTTCTGTATCTCTGTCAGTTGGTTTTTCTTTTCTGTGTTGAAGAGGGTCTCTGTCGCTTGTCTGTCTATTCCTCCATCTTACTGCTGTGTTTACTTGCTTTTTAAAGAATAGCATATGGACTATAATTTAAACATTTATTGGTAATTCAGAATCACCTTTAAGAACATTTTTACCTATGCATGGTGATCCCAAGGAGGTCTGGTAGCTTTTGGTTAAAGCATTTGGTTGCTAACCATAAGGATAGTGATTCGAACCCACTGGGTATTCCATGGGAGAAAGATGAGTCGGTCTGCTTCCATAAAGATTTACAGCTTTGGAAACTATGGGCCAGTTCTACTCTGTCCTAAAGGGTCGTTATGAGTCAGAATCTATTTGATGGCAGTGGGTTTGGTTTATAGTGATCCTCTAATGACCCTCCCTCAGAGCTCTGGTAGCGTAGTGCCTGAGGCATTTGACTGCTAACCAGAAGGCTGGCGGTTCAAACACACCAGCCACTCCTCAGAAGGAAGGTTGGGCAATCTACTTGCATAGTGATACTGCCTCAGAAACCCAAGGTGGAGTCGCTATGAGTTGGAAAACAACTCAACAGCAGTGACATTTTTGAGTTTCCTAAGGACCCAGTGAAATTAGTGTAGCTATCAGCCTCTGCACTAAATATCGCCAAACTATCCTGGATTTGTACCTTCTCCTTTTGCCTGTTTTGCTTTAATTGTAAACTTGTTAATATACCTATTCCTCACTTATCAAGGATCTTACCTGAAATTTTGCATTTATGACAATAGTTAAAAATCTACTCTCTGACTTTTGTGCATTAACAGCATAAGTCTGGCATTAACAAATGCAATGTGAAAGTAACGCTGGCTCTGATGGTTAAGGTTCTATGTCAGTTTGGCTGAGCCATGATTCTCAGTGGTTTTAAAGTTATGTAATGAGGAAATCTGGCAGTTATGTAATAATGTACTCATCTCTCATTTGGTGATCTGATGTGATCATCCTCCATTTTTGCACAATGTCAGTTTTCAAATAATAACCTGGTCTTTGGCACCTAACCATGTCGATAAGTGAGGAGTGGGTGTGGTTGAAAATAAACATTTTAGACTTTATAGTTCATAGGCCACCAGCCACTCCTCGGAAGGAAGATGGGGCAATCTACTTCCGTAGTGATACTGCCTCGGAAACCCAAGGAGGGGTCGCTATGAGTCGGGTCCG
>NW_006921788.1:1409129-1423465 GCF_000298275.1 Orycteropus afer afer
TTTTTTTTTTTTTTTAATTCTTGCCTTGGAAGCCCCACATCTTTTTATTTCCTCCAAGATAACCAGTTGTTGTTGTTGTTGTTATGTGCCATGAGTCAGACCCAACTCATAGCAACCCCTGGGTTGCTGAGGTGGTATCACTACAGAAGTAGATTGCCCCATCTTCCTTCCCAGGAGTGGCTGGTGGGTTTGAACCGCCAGCCTTATGGTTAGCAGTCAAGTGCCTTAGGCACTCCGCTACCAGAGCTCCCAAGATAACCAGTGGAGGACCTGATTTACTCCACCTCTTTTTGCTCTGATTAGCTGGTTTTGAAGTACCTCTTGGAGCCCTTCAGTCTGGCCTTTTTTACTTCCTTGTAATTACCTTGTAATTACCACCTTGTGGTATAGTCACTCATCCTCCTAGCCCCTGAATTCTTCTTTTAAATGGTCAGAACTGAACTGTTTTCTGCTGTTCAGTTCATCACTACAAGAGGTTTTGAGAGGAGCACTTGACACTTTTGTTTAATTAAAGTCTCTGGACAGTATTCTGTTAACAATAGGGTTGTATGTTAGGACTCCCCCTGCTCCCCTTACCTTCAAAGTTTCATTGTAGCCTGCACCATAAACTCATAGATGGTGGTAATTAGGTGGTTCTTGTTTGGCTAGACCTTTTTATAGAGAGGATTCAAGACTTTTTCTTTAACTTTTCCAACCTTGTTCTAATATTTAACACTAGTTTTAAAATTGTCTGTCTTTTTAAAATGTGTTTCAGGCACTGATTTCTACCTATATTTTGTTAATACTTAACACTAGTCCAAAAAATTGTTTATTTCTCTTGCATTTTTAGTTTGTCTCATGGTTGCATTTTTGCAGACATTTTGAATCTTTAGGATCCTTGAAACTAATCCTGGAAAAATGCTGGTAAAGTCCTACCTTGAAGAATGTATGCTTTTAGTTTCCTTATACTTTGTTTACTGGCATTTTGAAGTTTTAAATACTAGATGCAAATGTGTTTTAGTGTTCTGGCTCATCATGTCTTTTCTGCTCAAAGTGGAGATATATAAGGCTTTCTTCTCTGTGCTCCCACCCCACTGATTTTTATTGTTGTGGTAGTTGTAACTACAAGGAGCCTTGGTGGCATACTGCCTAAGACATTTGACTGCTAACCAGAAAGTTGCCAGTTCAAACCCCCCAGCCACTCAGTGGAGGGAAGACTGGGCAATAGACTTCCATAAAGATTTACCACCTTGGAAACCCAAAGGGGGTTGTTGTGGGTCAGAATTGACTCTAGTCGATGGCAGTGAGTTTTGTTTTTTTTCTTTCTTTTTATAACTATAGCTTAGTGCCTAAGGCAACTTGACTGCTAACCAGAAGGCTGGCAGTTCAAACCCACCAGCCACTCCTCGGGAGGAAGGTTGAGCATTCTACTTCCATAGTGATACCACCTCAGAAACCCAAGGAAGTGTCAGTGTGAGTCGGGTCCGACTTGACGGCACATAACAACAACAACAACAACACAAACTATTTGGAAATAGAAGTTATAAGAGAGACTATTTGCTATCACATTAGGACAGTGTAAAAGGAATCACTTGTTCAAATTTACTAGCTTCCTGAAGCTAGTAAAGATTTTTATGGTTGCCATGATTTCCTGTTAATATATTTCAACCTTACAAGACAGTGACTAATACATGTTTAACTATTATAGATGATGAGAAAGGCTACCTCCTAGAAAAGATACTATTAAGTGATCTGTTTGTAAATAACTCTAAACTGAAAAATCAGTTGTCATAGTAAACAGCAGTCATGTTCTGGTTGTTGTTGTTGTTGTTTGCCGACGAGTTGGCCCTGACTCATAGCGACCCCTCCTTGGGTTTCCGAGGCAGTATCACTACAGAAGTAGGGTTGCCCAACCTTCCTTCCGAGGAGTGGCTGGTGGGTTTGAACCGCCAGCCTTCTAGTGAGCAGTCAAGTGCCTTAGGCACTATGCTACCAGAGCTCCCCATGTTCTGGTAGTAGGCAGGTTTAGTAGGCAGGTTTCATGGTGTGTCTGTTCCTTTAGCTAACAGCCAGCAACGACTAGCTTTCTTTTCCATAGATCTGGTGTCAAGTATTAATCAGCTGTAGACTGGAAAGTTTTTATTGGCTAGCATTTGTAGTGAAACAAACACCAGTCTGTTTTATCTGTAGTCTCTTAGCCGTATAACTGCATATGATATCGTCTGCATGGTGTTGTTAGAAAGGGGAAACAGTTCCATCCTTTTTCACTTGTATTAGGAGTAATTTGAAGATGAAAATAATGAATTTTGATCTTCAGGAGTCTCAATTAAGACTCTGATGAGTTACATGTTCAATCCAGTTTAGTATTCTTGTTTTTCATGTTTTGAATGTTTTCTTTTTTAAACAAGAGTCCATAAAATAGATTGCACTACTGAAAAAATCTTATAATACATAAAGCTAAGGATGATAATTTGGATTTTGAATTTTAAGAATTTGGTTCTTGTGGAAAACTGGAATTCCTGAATGCTTACAGAAGTTTTTTGGTTTAATAATTTTTTTCCTGATTATAAAAATATGCTTGTAGAAATTTTGGAAAATTACACAAATGCACACATGAAAATAAAAGTTACTCATACTTTTACTACCCAGAGATACTACTATTGAGATTTGATTTATATACATCCAGCTGCTTATCACATTTCCCAATAAAATATTCTTTGAAATTAATGCTTGGAAATAAAAGTAAAGAGTGGTAGAACTAAACCACTGTGTGAGCCAGCTCTTACAAATCCCTCCATCTCTCAGACTGCTTGGTAGGTGTTGCCTTCAGGCTTGAAGAGAGGGACTTCTCAGCAGAAGAGGCCGGGGGAGCTTTCTTGCCTTTGGGTAGCTTTGGCTGAAGTGTAGCAAAGTATCTTTTCTGCAGAGTGCTGTCTGTCTGCCTGTGTTTTTATATTAGAAACTCTTTTTGTCAGCTCTAAATGTCTGCTGGTTGCAGAGGGAGACATTTGGAGTCCTTTGGAGTGGCTTGTTTATACAAGCCACATCACTTCTTATAAACCCCCTAGAAAAACTCCGGTAGCATAGTGCCAGAGGCATTTGACTGCTAACCAGAAGGCTGGTAGTTCAAACCCACCAGCCACTCCTCGGAAGGAAGGTTGGGCAATCTACTTCTGTAGTGATATTGCTTCGGAAACCCAAGGAGGGGTTGCTATGAGTCTGATCTGACTCCACGGCACATAACAACAACAAAAGAAGAACTTTTTACATCAACTCTTATTTAAAAGAATGCCCTGACATTGAGAAATATAGTAACTCTCACATTATTTGTGCCAAGTGACAGCAAGGTGGAGTGGTTTGAGAGTCCCAGGTGATTTCAGTTAACATCTAACCTCCTCCCCCAAATCTGGTTTCCTTGGTAAGAGAAAAATCTGGAGACGCAGCTCAGAACAGATTATGGTATAAACATATGCCAGTTCTCTCCTGTGGAAAAGAAAAGTGCTAATCTGGTCAGATCTATTAAAAAGACAGGGAAGGCTGAGCACAGATGAGTTTTTTCATCCTGCTCATCTTTTGCCTTAATGCAAAAGAAAGATTTATCCTGGGATGAAACAGAAAGAGGGCAGGGTCATGGGCAGGTGGCTCGTAATACAAGATGGTTGGCTTTCTTTCTGTCTGCCTTTGCTGGTGGTAAGCAGATCCTCAGGTCTGAGAAACAAGCAAAGTAAAGTGACACACACAGGGCAACTTCCCCAGGCAGTGACACAACTTCTTGGTTTGATATGCAGTGTGAAAATGCTAACTTTGATTCCTTGCCCTTCATGAGAGGAAACCCATGGAGTAGTAGGAGGAAGTGGCATCTCTTTTTAAATGTTTTACTCGTGACCAGACTCCTGCCTGTTGTTGTTGTTGTGTGCCGTAGAGTCGGCCCCGACTCATAGTGACCCCTCCTTGGGTTTCCGAGGCAGTATCACTATGGAAGTAGGATTGCCCAACCTTCCTTCCGAAGAGTGGCTGGTGGGTTTGAACCGCCAGCCATCTGGTTAGCAGGCAAGTGTCTTAGCCACTATGCTACCAGAGCTCCCAGACTAGAGAAGTGTAAATGTTGGCCCCTTCATTTTGCCAGTTGTCCGGTACTGACTAATTTAAAAGGTATGAGTTCTGCCTGAGAAATGAAAGAGCTTGTATTCAGTGCTTGGTGGGAAATAATTACTTTGGAAGAGGAATAATCATGGTGGTATCTACACACATGGAAAGGAGAGAGATTGCTGATTTTAAAAGCCTATGATATGAATTTTTAGGTCCAAAGGTGTTAGGGTGTTGCAGGAAACAGCCCAATTCAGATGGTTCTAGAAACTTTAATGAAAGGATTATTTTGGGGAGGAATGGGCAGAGTTAAGGGCAACAAGGAATTTCTTAAGCACATGAAATTAAACAGTGGAAAAGAGCTATAACTGCTAGGTCACAAGGAACGAAGAGAAGAAATAGCATTACTAGAGTCTAAAGTAGTTCTGGTAGCATAGTGCCTAAGGCACTTGACTGCTAACCAGAAGGCTGGCAGTTCAAACCCACCAGCCACTCCTCAGAAGGAAGGTTGGGCAATCCTACTTCCATAGTGATACTGCCTCGGAAACCCAAGGAGGGGTCCCTATGAGTGGCGGCCGACTCGATGGCAAATAACAACAACAACAACAACAACAGAGTCTAAAGAGCGAGCTGGAGCCACAGAGGAGGGGTCATCTGACAGGAGCTGTATTCTTGAAGGGATTCAGCCATTGCCAGAAAATGTAGCCCAGAGCAGGGAGGGAGCAGGTAAGTATGCCCCACCCCCATCTTTCTTTCCACCTTCTTTGATCTCTTTCCAGTGCCTCCCACTGGCCAAACCCACTGGAACCCTGCTAGCAGAGAGATCATCCTGTTGGGGACACAGAACAGGACCCAGAATGGTGGAAAATTGGTCAAGGGATGGACGGGGAATCAAACAAAATTACCAGCACACCCTTGTGCCATTTTCATAATTCCACTTTCCATGAGACTAAAACCCTCTTCAATGTTTATAGTGGAAAAGTAAGTTTTTTTTCACTTGCTATTTCTTCTGGGGGGTGGAGGGAAGAATGGGTACCCCTCCTCCTATTCTTCAGATTCCAAGTAGCTCTATTGGGAAAAACTCCAACTCTTACTCACACAGGGGTGGTCATATACTTTAAGCCAGACCAAGTCCTCTACCATCCTTGCCTTAGTGATTGGTTGGCTGCATGACCCAAGGTGGACCAAATGGAGTCCTCTTCTAGCTTTTGACAGACCTATCAGTAATGACTTCTAGGATGGAGGACAACATTCACCTGGGGCATCTATCTTCCTGCTGTATGCAGAGGGTCCCCATGAGAATAAAGCAGGAATGAACAAGGACAAACCATGCTTGGAGATGGAGGAAAAGCCAAACTCAGTGGCATGGTTCAAATTCCTAAAGCTAGACATGTCTTGTAATTCTCATTTTTAAGTCAATTCCTCCTTCCCCTGCACACTTGTTTTGTTTTTTAAGAAACTTGAATTGGGGTTCTATCACTTGTAGCTAAGAGAACCCTGATGGATATTACATCTCAGAAATAAGACACCATTTCTGAGAGTGATAGGGAATTTCTAATGCAGGTGACAAAGGAAAACAATTATTTTAATGTCACTTCATTGTCATTGAATGTGAGCATATAGAAATACAGCAGTTGGATGAAGTTTTTGTTTAACCTCTTACATAAAGTTCAAATGCTGCAGTAGTTTCCAAGACTAAACTAGCAGAAGGGATCTTAAATTTCATTTTCTATCAGAGCCCATCTTTTCAAATGTTGGAATAAATATAAATTCCTCTGATGATGGTGTATATTTTTGTTGTTAGGTGCTGTCAGGTGGGCTCTAACTCATAGCGAGTCTATGTACAACAGAATGAAACACTGCCTAGTTGTGTGCGATCCTCATAATCCTTGCTTTACTTGAGCCCATCCTTACAGCCACTGTGTCAGTCCATCTCATTGAGGGCTGTCCCCTTTTTCACTGACTCCACTTTACCAAGCATGATATGCTTCTCCAGGAAATGGTGTTTTCTGACAACACAACCAAAGTAGGTGAGACAGAGTCTGGCAATTCTTGCTTCTAAGGAGCATCCTGGCTGCACTTCTAGAACAGATTTGTTCCTTCTTCTGGCAGTCCATGGTACTTTCAGTACTCCTCACCAACACCATGACTCAAAAGCATCAACTTTTCTTCACTCTTCCTTATTCATTGTCTGGCTTTCAACATGCATAGTAAACCAAACTCACAGTGACCCCTCCCCCCCTTGGGTTTCTGAGGTGGTATCTCTATGGAAGTAGATTGCCCAGTCTTCCTTCAGAGGAGTGGCTAGTGGGTTTGAATTGCCAGACTTCTGGTTAGCAGTCAAATGCCTTAGGCACTAAGCCACCAGAGCTCCCAATCATATGCATATTAGGTGATTGAAAATGCAATGGCTTGGGTTAGGCACACCTTAGTCTTCAAAGTGACTATCTTTGCTCTTCGACACTTTAAAGAGGTCTTTTGCAGCACATTTGCCCAGTGCAATACATGGTCTGATTTCTTGACTGTTGCTTCCGTGGATGTTGATTGTGGATCCAAGTAAAATTAAATCCCTGACAACTTCAATCTTTTATCCATTTATTCTGATGTTGCTTACTGGTTTAGTTGTGATGGTTGTATGTAGCATACCATAAAGGAAAACCTCTTCAGCAGCCAAACTTTACACTTACTTTTGCATAGGGTCGCTATTAGTTGAAGCCAACTTGTCAGCCCCAAACAACAATAACAACAGTCAAGCCAGTGAGTTCACAGACATGGAAGTCCGTCTCAAGAGAAAATGGTTTATGGTGGTTAGCCAGTACAAGTCAATCACCTCCACCCATGCTGTTGTCAGTGGAATTTGGGCTTTAGTATTAACCTGCCACATTTACATCTAGTCCCTATCATTTATTGGCTGCATGACATGTTCCTCAGCCTTTTCATCTGTAGAATAGGGAAAATGACAAAAACTACCTCTTAAGAGTTATTGTAATGATTAAATTACATGATATATTAAAAACCATTTACAACACTATCATCATCTTATCATTCTCTTTTCCTGAAATCTCAAAATAAATCTTATAGCATGTGAGCTATTGATTATGACTCACTTCTGTCTCTTTCATATGAATAGTCCTGTTACCCTACCTTTACCAGAGTCAATATTCAAAGAGAGAATCTGAACAGTTCTCAGAAAAATTAGAGAATCATTGAAGGACCTTCTGTTGGGGCATTTTGTTCTTGGTTAAAATTAAACGAAGATTTTAAAATAATTATGCATATAAACTAGACAAGTGATTTATCCAAAAAGTATAAAATGAACTTTTAATCACAGATGGATGAAATGGATTTTTTTGTTGTTAAGATTAAGCTGCAGAAGGAAAATGGGATTTTTTTTTTTAAGACCATGCATTTATCCCTTCAGATCTATTTAACTAAGGTGGAATGAATTGCCAAGATCCTTATATAGCCAATCTAGACATAAAAGAAGAGATTTTCAGCTTATTGAAAAAAGAGCATGTTTAAAAAAAGAAAAAGAAGGTCTATTTCAATCCATAACTCTATTGATCAGACTGAAAACCAAACCAGACCTGTTGCCATCAAGTTGATTCTGACTCGTTGTGACCCTAAAGGACAAAGTAGAATTGCCCTATATAGGGTTTCCAAGACTGTAATCTATGGAAGCAGAGTGCCACATCTTTCTCCTGCAGAGGGGATGGTGGATTCAAAGTGCCAAACTTTCATTTAGCACTTGTGCACTTAACTACTGTGCCACCAGGGCTCCTTTTGTTGATCATAATAGCTATTACCTTATTATGCACTTACTATGTGCTAGGCACCTTACTTGCATTATCTCACATAATGTTCATCAGAGAGGTTAAACTACTTTCCTGAGGGCACACAGTTCACAAATAGAAAACAGGATTTAAGCCCAGGTTGGTTTAATTCTACCAAAAGATAGCTTTTAGCTGTGCCTTTATGTGATTGTCTTGGGTGTAAAACCAGCAAGGGAGAAGGTCCTTATGTAGAATAGTATAGATGATGGCATCTAGAAGCAGCTTCTAGTGCAAATGCCTTGAGGCAGGAGAACTTTTGGGACCTGGCCCTGTGTGACTGGAACACCTTACAGGGCTGCAAGCTAGAAGTTGGGGCCAGAGAGTGAAGAGATTTGCAGACTGTGCCAGAGAGTTGCTGCTTTCAGCTTTGGACCTTGATGGGTTGAAAATATTTTGGAAGAAGGAAGTTTAAATTTGGAGTCCATTTTGGAGAAAGGACTGTCCAAAGTTCTTTTCCCAGTTTGTGTCTCTGTATTAAAGGACACATTTTAGTTGATTTTTTCATATCTTTGAAGCACCTGGCACAACAGCCTTTGAAAGGGAATCAGCAGTGTGAGGTAAAGAATGGATTTTTATGTTCATTTATTATAATTCTTGTTTGGTTTGATTTTATGTGAGGACAAACTGCCTAGCCCAAGTGGGTGGCAATCTTGTGTAGTTAACCTCTCTAGCCTCAGTTTTCTCATCTGGAAATTAGAGATAATTAAAATATCTACCTCATAAGTTTGTTGTGCAATATTAGCACAAGGCCTGGCACAAAATAAGCTTTCAGGCAATGTTAGCTATTATTATTTTTAACATTGCACATGCTGGCCAATGTCGCTTGAATAGTATGCATTGTTTTATCAAAGACAGATTGTATGGGATACAAGGACTGGCATTTTTAAAACACCATGATTTTAGGATTTACGGATAGTAAAATTGGGATTCTAAGCAGTAAAACACCGTAGTGGCAGTCCTCCTATTTCCTAGATGTGTGTATGATGAAATGTGTAATGTAAATATGGAGTAATACATATAGAACCCTTCTTGTTTGCCAGAAGTATTCTTTCCATGCATTTCTGTGTATTCTCCCTGAGAAAAGAAGTTTTGATTATATCTGGTCTTGAAATAAGGAAGTGGTGATCTTTGCTTTCTGACTAGATGTTATCAGAGAACTATAAAAGTGCTTCTTCAAACCACTTTGTGCCTTCAGCATTATAAACACTTGACTTATTGTCCATCAACTTCAGAAAAAAGTGGAACAGTGCCCTTAATCTTTTTTCTGATGTGTTGTATTAACTGACATAATGTGCTGCCTGGTGCATAGTAGAGACTCAATAAATGTTTATTGATTATAAATCGTAATCAGATTGAGTTAAAATAAGATGACAGAGAAAAGTGGTATTAGGTGCTATCCTCAGTCTGTTTCCTATTTTTTTAAAAAGAACTCTGAGGTCACCCAAGATTTTATTAGCATAGCCTGGTTGGTGTCTGATGTGGAGAATTGCCCAGTGTGCATTACATAGAATTAACTCTGGTCTCTGCAACCCAGTTATCTCTAGAAATCTGTTTACTTCTCGCTAGGTGCCTCCACTGCCCAAGAAGCTCCTGGCTCTATCCTTGTGGCTGGCCTAATTAATTCTCAATGAAGAAAAACTAGTTGTAATGTTAAATTATGCAAACCATAAACAGGAAGATGTAGCTGCTGCTAAAAGTCATAAGTAATATATTTCAAAGCCAGATATATTGATATTTGTCTGGTTTTTTTTCACTCAGATAATTCAGAGCTGATATTAGGGAAATAGCATTTAATGGCAATGAGGGAAGAAAGGAGGAGCTCTTAGTGCAGAATACAGCAAGCACACAACATTTAGTTCTAGTTTTTCTTTCCCTATTCCCACTCCAACAACAAAACCATCTTTATTTTCTATTTTTTGCCACCTGTGGGAACATAATTATGATAAAGAATTTATTGGCCATACCAAACATGAAACGTGGCTAGTCAGATGGTAGTTTGATTACTAAACATCCTCTTCCTGTTTTATCATATTATACTACAGAACAGAGAGACTTAAAGAGATAATTGTGTGCTTTACAATACCAATAGTTCATGCAAGAAGGGAAATGTAACTGTCAAACCTTAAAAGATTATGGCAAGACTCAGTGTCCAGATGTTGGTTTTGAATACCATTGTCCAATGATAGGAATCAGAAATGACTGATTCTAACGCTGAAGCAGGGAACGTACAAGATGGGACTGAGACATCTTCTAGTGCCAGAAAAGTATAAAGTGCTTTAAAATAAAACTATACAAAAAACAGAAATGAAAAACCCACTGAAAGAACTCCCAATGACCAATGCTCTCAACTTACTCTCAGTGCCTATGAGTCAATTCCAATTCATAGCAACCTGATAGACCAAAGTAGAAGTGCCCCATAGGGTTTCTAAGACTGTAAATCTTTACATAAGCAGACTGCAAATCTTTACATAAGCAGACTGCCTGATCTTTCTCCCATGCAACAGCTGGCAGATTTGAACCACTGAACTTTAGGTTAGCAGCTGTGCACTTCTTTAACCACTGCACCACCAGGACTCCCCAGTGTTCCCAGTGGCAACTAAATAACATGAAATGGGATTATAGCCCTAAGTATAAAGTAAATAAGCAAAAAATAAAATACACAATGTACACATATATATAATCTATACTGTGTTAGGCTGGGTTCTCTAGAGAAGCAAAACCAGTAAAGCTTATAGAGAGAGAGAGGAAAAAAATTTTATATTAGGAAAATGGCTCCACTTGTAGAAGCTGGCAAGTCCCAAGTTCTTGGATCTAACATCAAGCTGGAGGCTTTTACTGACTCACACAGCTGCAGGGGCTGACGAGCTCGAGATTGGCAGGCAGTAGACAGCTGTTGACTCCAATGAATGACAATCCAAGACCACTGGGCCAAATGGTGGACTGTTTGCTCACAGACAGTTGTAGGCGGCACAACAGGATCCGGATCCACCAAACAGTCTGTCTTTTTCCCAGGATGTCCATGTATATATATTGGAAGCAGGCCACCCCTCTAGGGAAACTCCCTTTCAACAGATTGGCTGCTCAAAACATATACATCAAGTCTCATCATGAGAATAACCACACCACAACTGCTTAAACCACTCAGAATCGTGGTCCAGCCAAGTTGACACACAACCCCAACTATCATATATACTAAAATAAATACTAATGTAAAAGTGGTAGCAGTGATGTTTCAGTGGGTAGAATTCTCTCACCTTCCATGTAGGAGACCTGCGTTTGATTTTTGGCCATTTACTTCTTGCACAGCTCCCACCTGTGTGTTGGTGCAGGCTTGCATGTTACTCTGATTCTGAACAGATTTCAGCAGAGCTTCCAGACTAAGATGGTCTAGGAAAAGAGTCGTGGCTACCTACTTCAGAAAATCTGCCAGTGAAAACCTATGCATCACAGTGGTCCAATCTCAAACTGATCATGGGGACAGTGCAGGACCAGGCATTGTTTTGTTCCTTTGTGCATGGGGTTGCTATGAGTTGGGGGCCTGACAATGGTTGCTAACAACAATAATAATACAAATATACATAAAAATGTGTATGTATAATAATACACAATAAAGTAATAAAATACAAGCAGTCTCTGGGTTATGAATGTCTGACCTATGGACAACAACTTCTTGCCCTTTAATATATGTAAATTTGCCCTCACTTTGTAACTATTGAACCAACTCCTACTCTCAACACATTGTTCCTCAAATCACCTTTACTTGCTACATGTGGAGCTTTTAAATCATTGAAAAGGCTTCGAGCCTTTTCTTTCATTAAAGGAAGGGTAAACTAAGAACCATATGTACCTGTTCCAACTCAGTGCCAACTTAAGTCAATTTCAACAAATTTGACTTAAAGATACAGCTAAGAATAGATCTTGTCCATAACTTGGGGACTGCCTGTGACCATTCATGAATACTACTGATATAAATAAATGATTGAGTAAATAAATAAACGGAAGAAAATAGGTAAATCTCCCATGCAGAAGAATTGCAAATAATTTACATACTACTGCCACCTCAAGGAGGTAGACTAACTCTCCATCCTTTACGTGTGGACTGTGCATAGTGACTTACTTCCAAAGGATGGAAAGGGGCAAAGAAGAGTAACCTCACTGTGAAGAAATATGACAAACTCTACCTGAGCCAGATGATCAGTGTTAACATGAACATTTGTGATATAATGAAAATGTCACTTTACCTCTTTGGTCTTCCTTCCCAAAACCCATGACCTCAGATGAACATCAGACACATAATTAGTGACTTCTGACAAAATACTCACCAGTACTTCTCAAAACTGTCAAGATGATCAAAAACAAGGAACGTCTGAGAAGCTGTCACAGCCTAGAAGAGTAAGGAGGCATGACTAATGTGCTATCCTGGATGGGATTCTGGAACTGAAAAAGAACATTGGGTAAAAAATAAGGAAATATGAATAAAGTATCAAACCACAAAACCCACTGCCATTGAGTTGATTCTAATTCATAGCAACCTCTATAGGGTTTCCAAGGTTGTAAATCTTTAGGAAGTAGATTACCTCATCTTCCTCCACAGAGCAGTTGATCGGTTTGAACCACGGGCCTTCTGGTTAGCAGCTAAATGTCTTACCCACTACAACACCACAGCTCCTTGAATAAAGTATGGACTCCAGTTAATAATAACATATCAATATTGGTTTATGATAATGACAAATCACCATACTGATGCAAGAGGTGAACAACAGGGGAAACCACATGTGGGATATATATAGGAATTCTTTGTACAATCTCCTTAACTTTTGCATAAACCAAAAACTATTCTGAGAAGTTTATTTAAAAGAAAAAGATGATAGCAAGGATAAATTTAACTTTCATTGTGATAGGAACCTGAAAGTAAATAAAACAGCCCTTGTGTTCTGGACTGAGTCTGGCATATAAAGTGGAGCAAGTCTTCTGTGGTGTTGTCTTATAAAAGCTGTGACAGTTTGTTTGTAGGATCATAGAAAGCAGTTAGTATTTCTAAATGTCCTCCTGTGGAATTTCCTACTGGCATGACTTTTTTTTGCCACTTGCTTCTGCCTAGTAGCAGTCCCTTGAGTGGCATTTGCTGTCCTATTTAATCAGAGGGTAGGAGAAATGAAAAACTCTCCTCTTCCCCCTCCCACAAAGTTTCAATGGGCACTGGAAATGTAGGTCAAATTGCATCACCATAGAAAGGAGTGAACAGGAAGGTATTTATGAAGACCTGCCAACTCTCTTTAGATTCCAAGTCATGATGAATTGGTGGTGAGCCAGCTTAAGTGTGAGATACAGGGAATCTGGGAGTCATGTTTTGATGAAGTCCCAGAATGTTATATTTTAATCAGTGATAGATCTCTCTCTAAAACTACTGAAAATAACTTTCATTGGCTTTATTTAATTTGCATCTCAAGCTTCTGGAATTCTTTTTGTCTCTTATTTATTACTGGCACATTGAAGCTATTTATATTAAGTTATTCAGAGAGATGTTTGAATTGTAGAAGCTATTGCCATGTGTACATGAAAAAAATCTATTGTTTGGTAATCACATAAATCTCATAATGTATTTTGCAAATTACATATAATCATATGCTCAATGGGATCTTGATTAGCATACAGAAACCACAAAACATGTTTTTTTATTTCTAAGTTGTATTTAAAATACACTGTTCCTTAGCTCTCATTTTTTTAATGGAAAGATTGTATAGACTTTAAGATATAAGAAGTCTTTAAGTGCATGTTTTGATTTTTTACATACTGTATTTTTTACATACCTGTTCCTTTGTAAAACATCCAGATATTGGGTGCCAAAATGTTCACTGTTATTGACATTGCCATCACAATGAACATCTGGCAACAAAACTAACTCTAAAGCCTAATCTGTTTCCACTCCTTCTTTGCCTACATCAAGATGATTGGTAGTCCATTTGGGTGTTGTTGTTGTTGTTAGGTGCTGTCAAGTCATTTCCGACTCATAGTGACCCTGTGCACGGCAAAACAAAACACTGCCCGATCCCATGTCAGCTCCATGATCCCTGCGATACTTGAGCCCATCATCGCAGCCACCATGTCAATCCAACTCGTTGAAGGCCTTCCCCTCTTTCATTGACCCTCCACCCTACCAAGCATGACATCCTTCTCCAGGGAATGGTCCCTTCTGGCAACATGACAAAAGTAGGTGAGACGAAGTCTGGCCATTCTCGCTTCCAAGGAGCATTTCGGGTACACTTTCTCCAGGACAGATCTGTTAGTTCTTTTAGCAGTCCATGGTACTTTCAGCATTCTTCACCAGAACCACAACTCCAAAGCATCAACTCTTCGTCAGTCTTCCTTATTCATCGTCCAGCTCTCACATGCATACAAGGTGATTGGAAATATCATGGCTTGCGTCAGGCGCACCTT
>NW_006921788.1:1425676-1427233 GCF_000298275.1 Orycteropus afer afer
TGCAGCTGTTTCTCCTCAATTTGAGTGGTTCCACACCAGCAAATGGAGATCTCGAAAGCTTTACCTTATCCATATGAGTAAGGCTGGGTTTACTCTGATGATGCAGCTCTTTCCCAGTCCTATTTTGAGAGCCTTCTAACCTAACTGGACTATTGATAAAGTTGCGTGGTAATGTATCAGACAGTGTTTCTTTGCGATTCATAAGGTTTTCCCTGGCCAGTTCTTTGAGAAGTGGAGGGCCTCTTCCTTCTTCCTAGTCTGTCTCAGTCTGTAAGCTGTGCACCACGTGCATCCCACAGGGTATGAAACACCAGTGGCTCAGCCTCAAAACTCACATTAACACGTCACCACGGTAGGACAAACCAACAGACAAGTTTGTGTCCCTGTTGGAAACCTCTCCTATCACCCTTGGATCTCTGCAGCTAACTCGTCCATTTGGGTTCAAGATAGAAAATCAATAGAAAAGTCCATTTGGGGTACAAAATAAAATATGATTGCATGGGCTTTGGTATTATTAAATTTTATAAATTAAATTAGTCTGTGAAATACCTGTATATTCCAACATACTTCTAGTTACTTTTTTTTTTAACTGTTTATTTTGAAGTAAGCACAGATTCACAAAGGAGCTCTGGTGGTGCCGTTGTTAAGGCATTCAGCTGCTAACCAGAAAGTCAGTGGTTCAAACCCACCAGCTGCTCCACGGGAGAAAGATGAGGCAGTCTGCTTTCATAAAAATTTACAATCTTGGAAACCCTATGGGGCAGTTCTACCCTGTTCTTTAGGGTCACTATGAGTTGAAATCGACTTGATGACAGTGGGTGAGTACAGATTCATAGGATATTGCAAAGGTAGTACAGAGAGGTCTTGGTTACGCTTCACCCTGTTTCCACCATTGGTTACATCTTATATAACTATAGTACACTATCAAAACCAGAAAATCAATAGTGGTTTAAAACATGTATAGTTCTGTGTCATTTTATCACATGTATCGTTTGCGGTAGTCACCACCACAATCAAAATACAGAGCACTCCCAACACTACAAAATTCTCCCTCTTAGTACCCCTTTACATTCACACTCATTCTCCTTATTTCCATGATTTCTGACTCTTGGCAACCACTAATCTGTTTTCCACTCTATAATTTGTCATTTTGTGAATGTTATGTAAGTGGAATCATACAATGATCTTTTGATACTGGCTTTTTCTTTTTCACTCGGCATTTAAAAAAAATTATTTAAAAGCATTTACATTAAAAATACTTTCTTTTAAAATAAATTGTTACCCAGAGTTTGATTCATTAATTTTCAAAAGTTTTTTAGCTTGGGTGTTTATACCCTGTTGCTATATTTGAACAGCTGCTGAAGTCGAATGTGCCAATGTAATAGCTGATTGTAACATTAACCTTACTGCCCACTGTTAAGGAAGATACTGTGAAGTTAAAGGGAAAATTACCCCGGGTAAAGCCCATCCCATCAGCAAGGTAGATATTACAATTAACTTCTGAGCAGGAGTAAGAAACCCAAATATATATTCTAATTATACCAAATAAGCACGTTT
>NW_006921788.1:1432045-1462334 GCF_000298275.1 Orycteropus afer afer
TCCCTTTTCTTTGTTGAAGAGGGTCTGTGCAATCCTTCTGCCTAGTCTGCCATCTTGCCCTGCCTCCCCATTTCATCTTAAAGGAATCTCTCAAAGGGAAGAGACTTTTTGGAAAATGATAGTTAAATGAAGAGCAGTTGAAATATTTACGTTAATTAGCTAATGTAAAGATAGTGTCACAGAATTGCCATATGTGCTTAGTGTGAAATGTCACCATATTAAAGCCAGTGTCTGCATCATGTTAATAAGATTTTGTGAATGTCTTATGTAGGAAATGAGTTCTATGGATAGGCGAGGGCTAGGAACAAATAGCCTCAGAAGGAATAAGTTTTCCTCAGAAGCTGATGAGATGTTTTCTAATAAAGTATAGGAAATACTCTAGGAGCTGGGGGTGGGCAGGTTACTGTTTGGCTACAAATAATGATACCATGGTTCAAGGAAATCCCATGTGGCCAGACTGATGGAACTGAGCAAATAGAAGGCTAATCCTAAGGTACCAGTGTGTACCTTACCAGCAGTGTCAGTGAGGCTGTGAGTGCAGGTGTCTCAGCTTTCCCAGGATTCATGTTCCTAAAGGTTGTGTCAGGACAGATTTTTGGGGATAATCTTCTAATTGGCAGTTAATCTTCATTTGGTTCTGGTTCCTAACATTTTCAGACAGCTTTTTCTCAGGAAATATTCTTTGTAATGATAATCTCTAAACCTCAGCCTACATGACTCTGAGACCACGAGAACTAAATGGTGGTTGGCTACCACTGCAAACCACTTAGAAAGGGATTAAGATTGGAGATCCTGGAAAGAGTTGGAGAAAAATGTGGAACAAAACTCAAAATCTTAGGCCAGGCTTCCTGATCTGATAGAAACTGATGAAACCCCCTGAGACTATGGCCTTAGTCACCCTTCGAGCCTTGAATTGAACCCACTCATGGCTTAACCTTCAACCAAACAATAGACAGGTCTAGGAGGAGCTCTGGTAGCATAGTGGCTAAAGCACTTGACTGCTAACCAGAAGGTTGGCGGTTCAAACCCACCAGCCACTCCTCGGAAGGAAGGTTGGGCAATCCTACTTCCGTAGTGATATGATACTGCCTTGGAAACCCAAGGAGGGGTAGCTATGAGTCAGGGCCGACTCGACGGCACATAACAACAGCAACAACAACAACAACAAGGAGGTGAACAGTTACACCAGGGAGGTGCACTCCTTAGAACAGTCAGCTGTGGGAGATCAGAAGAGCAGCATATGTGTGAGCTCAGAAGGCAGGAGTGCATGGGAAAGGACACAGGGAAAAGGTAACCACAGGGAGGGAATGGGAAGAGATCTGTTAACATTGTGGGGATTGCAGTCAATGTCCTGAGACAAAATGTATGAACTGTTGAGTGGAAAACAAATTTGCTCTATAAACTTTCACCCAAATCACACACATACACACACATGCTAAAAAAAACCAACCTCTACTTAACCTGCTTAACTTTTTTTCTTCTCATCACTTTTGTTTTTTCCAAACAACATATTATTGTACCTAAAGTAGTTATTGGGGTGGAGGAGAAGGGAACAATCATTTATCTATCATCGACTGTATGCAAGTCACAGTGCTAACTGTTTATGTACATTCACTTGTGTAATTACAGTACTGAAAAAAATGCATTAATGATACTCATTAAGTGAGGGATCTGAAATAAACAGCATACTAACAACTCTTTATAGCAAATAAGCCAATTTTCTCGGTCAGATTTACTTAGGCAGCGTATTACCCAAAATGCAAAAGTAAATACCATTTATTGCCTCTTATGAATATTCACATAGTAATGACATTTTCAAAACTCTGAATTTGCTAGTCTGTATTTAAAGAATACATTTGTATCTATTAAGTAGTTTATAGAAGGTACTTAGCAAGCAATGTGTGAAGTGGTATGGAATATGGAGATAAAAGGAGTATCTTCCTTCTTCTAGCAGTTTATTATCCAGGTAAGGAAAACAAGTTACATGTACAAGAAAAATTAACTAACTAAAGAAGTGAAAATTGCTTAACCTATCCGAACAAGATATATAATAGCAATACACAATTAATTACAAAATAAATCTTTCAACTTGTAAATGTTTTCTTATCTCTGACTCTTGACTTTATTATTTGTAAAATGCAGGTAATACCTGTCTCATAGTGACAAGTGAATAATGTATATACAAAGTTTAGTACCTTGCCATCAGTTAGTAAACATACTGTTGATAATGAAAATGATGATAATAATAGCAGTAATAACATTGTGTTGTTGTTGTTAGCTGCTATGGTATTGATTTGACTCTTGGAGACCTTATGTACAGCAGAATATGCATTATCATCAGAATCACCAACATGTTCTAGTCCATCAAGTCCAACCAAGCAAGTTGGATAATGTTCTGTTGTGATATATAAAGTTCTCAATGGTGAGTTTTCAGAAGGAGATTGCCAGGCCTCTCTTTCTATTCTTAGTCTGGAAGCTCTGCTGAACCATGGTTGACTGTCATGGATTGAATTGTATCCCTCAGATATATGTGTTAACTTGTCTAGGCCATGATTCCCAGTATGGTGTGGTTGTCCTCCATTTTGTGATCTGATTATTTTCCATTTTGTGATGTGTTGTAAATCCTAGCCTCTATGCCTGTAGTTATGGTCCCATTTGAGAATGAGCTGTCCTGTTGTCAATGAGGCAGTATTAGGTAATGTTAATGAGGATTAGGGTATGTTTGTTATGTTAATTAGGTAGGATTAAGTTTGGAGGTATCTCAAGTCACCACCCTTCACCATCCTAAGAGAGAAGGAGCTTAGTGAGAAGGACCTGACTACCACCAAGAAAGAAGAGCCAGGAGCAAAACAGGTCTTGGACCTGTGCTGAGAATTCCCTGGACGCAGAGGAAGATTGATGCTAAGACACTTGGAGATCTCCAAGGAGTACCGGGCCCACAGATGTTGAAAGGAAACGAGAGCCAACAGACAGAGAAAGCCTTCCCCTAGAGCTGTCATCCTGAGTTTGAATGTATAACCTCCTAACCTGTGAGAGAATAAATTTCTGTTAAAGCCATTTACTTAGGTTTTTCTTTTATAGCAACACTAGATAGCATAGTGCCTAAGGCACTTGACTGCTAATCAGAAGGTTGGGGATTCAAACCAGCCATTCCTCAGAAGAAGGTTGGGAAATCTACTTCTGTAGTGATACCGCCTCAGAAACCCAAGGAGGGGTCTGACTCAATGGCATGTAACAACAACAAGATAACTAAGACAATACCCTGTTGGTATTTGAAAACTGGTGGTGCAGCTTCTAATATCATAGCAACACATAAGCCACTACAGTATGACAGACTGACAGAGGAGTGATGGAATGTTATACTGGAGTAGGCTAACTTCTGTAGCTACCCAAAATCTCAGTAGTTTAACACAATGCATGTTTATTTCTCGCTCATTTCACAGCTCAGTGGGATGGAGTTCAGGGGCCTAGGTACCTTCTATTTTGTGGCTCTGCCTTTCTCAGGTGCTTAGATCCCTCTCCACTTGGCTAGCAGAGAGTATGAGAGAATAAGGATCAAGCAAGAGAAGTTTGTATGGGTGAAGCCTAGAAGTGGCACCAACATTTTTGTTCACATTTTAGAACTCAGTCACAAAGTTACACCTTACTGCAAAGAATATTAGGAAATTTAGTCTAATTTTTTGCTCAGGAAGAAAAGAACGTGAATATTGGTGACCATTGGCAATCTCTATCACCAGCAGTACTTAGAAAGGCTTAATGGAAGGGGAGGGATTGCCTGATCTTATAAAGAAAAGAGTGAAATTTGTAATGACTTGCCTAGCCTGTCAGTTGGGCAATCCTACTTCCGTAGTGATACTACCTTGGGAACCCAAGGAGGGGTCTCTATGAGTCGGGCCGACTCCATGGCTTATAACAACAACAACAACAGCCTGTCAGTAGGTGGTAATATTTAAAGAAGAAGGGTAGAAAATAACCCTACAAGCATTGTTAATAAAAGTAAAAAAACTATCCTGCCCCCCCCCCATTTGTTCTGTTAGCCACTGTTTTTACTATTAGCCATTTGGTAGTGACCTTGGACAAACTATTTAACTGCTATTGATCTCCATTTCCTCAGTCACATACTCTTCATAGGGCTATTTGTTGTTTATTGATTTTGATTCATAGTGACCGTGTAGGGCAAGTTAGAACTGTTCCTAGGAGCGCTGGTAGCGTAGTGCCTAAAGCACTTGACTGCTAACCAGAAGGCTGGCAGTTCAAACCCACCAGCCACTCTTCGGAAGGAAGATGGGGCAATCTACTTCTGTAATGATACTCCTCGGAAACCCAAGGAGGTGTCGACATGAGTCAGGTCCGACTTGACGGCACATAACGACAACAACAACAACATAGGGTTTCCTAGGGTGTAATCTTTATGGAAGCAGATTGCCAGGTCTTTTCTCCTGCAGAGCCACTGGTAGATTCTAACCACCAACCTTTTGATTAGCCACCAAGCATGAACTATTGCACCTCTAGGGCTCCTTTCATAGGGCTGTAATGAAAAAAAGACAACAGTACATGTAATGTGCTTAGTACAGGGCCTGACCCAGTGTAAACACTAGGGTAAAGTTGTTGTTATAAGTATTGATAAAAGTATGGCCCTGGAGTTAAATATTTGCTTGCTACTTACTCATTTTTTAACATCTTTCCCAAAGGACCATGTTAGACTGGTAAAGAATAACTTGCCTGAGGACATTTATCTGAATTTTAGAACTCTGTAGGCCTGGGCCAATAATAGGAGGAAATTAATGGCAGAAAATTAGGAGTCAATGGGTGGTGCAAATAGTTAATGCACTAGGCTGCTAACCAAAAGGTTTGAGTCCACCCCGAGGTATTTCAGATCTCCTTCTGAAAAATCAGCCATGTCCATCTCTGAAGGACAGTTCTACTCTTACACATGGGATTGCAGTGAGTCAGGATCAACTACAAACTGGATTGGTTTGGAGTTTTTTTTTTTTTTTTGCCAGAATATTGTGGAAGAAGCCCTCTGCCCTCCCACTTCCTCAGCCAACTCCACAGACTCTTTATTCCCTTATTAAGAGTGCAACAAGAGTATTAGACTTTAACTTAATTCTTTCCTGTGCCAGTACTTGGCACATAGTAAACACTCATTAAGTGTCTACCATTACTACTACTTCTGTTATGTACTTTGCACATTGACCTGCAAATCTACTGACTTGCCAAGATTTTTGCACAATGACAAACTGGAAAACTGCCAATTTTATTATACTTTTAGTTCTCTTTTAGACTAATGGTGAAATAGTATATTGTAGCCACAGTTAGTAGAAAAATGGCTTGCTGACCTCCCTTCAGCTTAAAGGGGAGAGCCCAGGTAACTTCATTGAAGCCTGGGAGAAACAGAATTTGAGATGGGAGCTCGCAAATGGCAAAGGGTGTGAGACAGCTATATTGAACCCATTGGGGGAGAGGAGAGTGGCTTAATATGTGGAGATATGTACAAGCTGTCAGAAAATGGAGGCTTCTTTAAAAACATGTTAAGACTCCACTTGAATTCTACAGAGTGTCTGGAAAACCCTAGTACTGGCTACAGGGATTTAAATGTACCCTTAAAATGTAAACTGGAGTTGCTAAAGCCCTTCCTAAGGAGCTCTGGTGGTGTAGGATTTTTTTTTTTTTTTTTTGGTGGTGTAGTGGTTAAGGCATTTAGCTGCTAACCAAAAGGTCAGTGGTTCAAACCCATCAGCTGCTGTATGGGAGAAAGATGAGGCAGTCTGCTTCTGTAAAATTTATAGCCTTGTAAACCCAATATGGGTTGCTATGACTTGGAATTGACTCAATAGCAATGGGTTGGGTTTGGTTTTGGTTTTCCTAGTACTTGGTCTTGGATCCCTCTTTAAGGTCTGTTTTCAAAAGGCTTGTTTGTGTTCAGTGAAGTGACTCTGAGAGCAGTCACTGTAGCTCTGTAGGTGTGGAAACTCTGGCTGACATTTGAAGAGGGGGATACCTACTTGGACCACTAAAAGACAGGTTGTGTGGAATACAGGGTTTCATTATTAACTTTGCTTTGCCAGAAAGAATGCCGTCGGTGATAGCAAGGTGGAACTGGCATCAGATAAGAGCTAGTAAACTAAGTAGAGACTATGTTAATTCATATTTCTGGAGAATATGCCTAGAGTTGACATATAACCTGCTTTTTGAATTTTTGATTACGCTTTTTCATTTGAGAGCAGAAGCTGGGAATGCAGTATAGGCTTGGGGTCACAGGCATAGCTGCCTGTAGGAGATAGGCCTGGAAGGAAAATAAGTGATACAGCCAGGTAGGGACTTTGGAATGAATGTACAGACCCAGTGACAGTTGGCAGCCCACAACACAGCATTCAACCAGTTACCAATATTCAGGAGAGCCGGCCGTATGGTCAGATTTTTGGATTTTCCAAGAGAAACTGAGAATTTTGAATTTTATATGAATCATACTGCCTTATGATATTAGCAACACATTCATATTATTCTCAAGGTCACTATGGAAGACAAACAAATGAAAAAGTAGACGATTTTAGATCTGTTAGCTTACTGTTTGCATTGAAGGTGAAAGGCTAGAAAGTTCAAAATATATAAATCAAGTCAAAATATATGTCATGCTCCTTGGAGAGAGCCCACCTCTGTAGCCCTTTCCCTTCCTTCCCATGCTCTCCAGCACCTAGGGTGCCAGCCTTACATTAAAACTGGGTGATTTTGTCCAGAGTTTAAGAAAGTTTAGGGAATAAAAAGAAAGTTTATACTTCTGTGCTTCAAAACAAGATCAACTCAATTTAGCGTGTTTCTTCTATCATGGTTAATAGGTTTTTTCTTGATTTTGACGGATTCACTGAGTATATAATAAGGGGGTTGTAGATTATGCCTTAAATTGCAATAAGGCTCTCGGTCTTAAAAGGGCATAGAGATGTTATTCCTAGACAATAAGCTATATTCCCTGTAAAAACTGACGTAACACTGGCCGTGTAACACTGTGGATGTTTCTCTTTTTGAAGTGGTAGGAGAGAGGATATTTTTGAACTCTTGGGGATGTCACAGGATCTTGTTTTGTAACAAATTCTGGTGGTATTTGCCCTTTTGTTTCTTAGCACTAAAGCTTTTACTGTCTCTGGCAAGATTACTTTTGTTGTAGTTTTCACAAATCAAAAGAATTTAAGCTCAAAAGAGATGGTCATTTGTCCTAAATATTAAGAGAATTCTTAGAACCCAAGAGAAGTGCTTTGGGCCTCTGGAGGACTATTCCTGGAGCAAGAAAGCCCAGGACCACCCCCCCACCCCACCCCGCCCCAAGCAGAAACTGTTCCCATTCTATGGTCTACAAAGCTGCTTGGGTCAGTTTCACTCTGAGCAGCAAGTTGATTCTTCTCTCTTTGCTGATTGGCTTTTTCCTCTAAATTGAGAGCTTATGGTGGTAGCTTGCAGCCCAAACTGAACTAGACTTTTTTCTTCTCGATTTCTACTTCCTAAAGAACAAATTGAATGTCTTGGCTTGGGTCATGTGTCTAGCTTTGTGCAACAGCGGAAGGGATTTGGAGCCCCATAGTAGAAATATGATTGGGATGGATTTGAGAATTACATATTGTTGTTCTTTGCTGTCAAGGCAGTTGTAACTCATGGTTATCCCACATGTACAGAATAGAACTGCTTTGTAGAGTTCTCAAGGTTTTGACCTTTTGGAACCAGATGACCAGGCCTGTCTTCTGCAGCATTTCTGGGGAGTGTTCAGCCTCAATATTTTGACAGGTAATTGAACACTTAATGGTTTGAGCCACCAGGGAGTCTGAGAATTAGTAATCAAAAAAAAGGGTCAGTAAGTATTGGGTAGCTCCTCGGAAAGGCATTTACATCTCCTCTACTGCTATGCCCTCAAAATAAAGGAGTAGATAAATTTATGCTTCTCAGTCATTGGAGAACACTGAAGTTCTGTCCTGTGTTTGTTCTTGTTTTCTTCTCCCATCCCCAACTGGCCGTTATTTAAATAGATAGATAGATAGATAGATAGATAGATAGATAAAAAATAAATAATAAATAAATAAATAAATAAAAAATAGATAGATAGATATCGAATGTTTGTTGCATAGTAGATGTTGAATGAATAAAAGGTATCTAGATTTATAGTTCTATTTTTAGAAAATTTTTTCCATGTCTACCTTTTCAACTATTTCTTTGCAGAACAAAATTAAGTTGCTATTTAGGCAGTTTGGTATACTAAAAAGGGAACTAAACAGTATCAAAGCCTTGGATTCTAGTTTCAGTTTCAAACCATTTATTTCCTGGGTAATTATGGGCAAATTGTCACCTCTCTGTCTGTTTCCTTACTAGTAAAATGGAAATCATATTAACAGCTCTTTTGAGCACTGGGTTATTGTGAAGATCAAATGAGAGAATATATACAAGCATATGATAGTTGTGAGGTTTATTTTTCCTACTAAAGAATGCTTCCTGACTCCTACTTTAAATAGAGAAGTTAACTATTTTTAAGTACTTATTTTTAGTAACTGCCAATACCATTTTTCTCTAAGAATCTGGTTTCCTGTAAAGTGTTTTTAAGGTATACAGGCTAATAAAGTCAAACACTATCTTTGGGAGATTTCATAGGATCGCAAATCTGATGACTTTCTTGGACGCTTTGGAGAAATAGCTGGAGTGCCCTAATGGAAAATTGAAAAAATGGCTTGACCTAGTGAAATAAGATCAAGCACTGAGTCTAATCTGATGCCAGTGTTGTTCCATCTCCACCTCTGGTATACTCTAAAGGGATCACCTCCAGGGAAGTAAACGTTATCTCTAACAAAGCATCTTTTATTAACTGTCTCTATCATGATAATATGTAGCTTGCTTTCAGCATTCTTCCGTAGCTGTAAAGTGTTTAGAATGTAAAGAGATGAATTTCAGTTTGTGTAGTTATTATTGTTAGGTGCTGAGTTGCTCGACTCATAGCGACTTTTCCTTGGGTTTCTGAGGTGGTATCACTACGGAAGTAGATTGCCCAACCTTCCTTCCGAGGAGTGGCTTTAGGACAGACATGTTAAGCAAGATAGCTGCTTTTGTTGGAAATAAGGTAGAAAAGGAACACTAAAATGGAAATCAGAGAGGTTTTTTAAAAAGCTAGAACACTCAGAAGGAATTAGAAACCTGGGGAAGAGAAACATCTGGCTTATAAAGATTATAGAAATGATTTTAAACAAACTGTTTAAGAAGTGGAGAAAGGAAGGATATGATCCAGGAATAATTTAAAATGCCAATAAAGATAATTATGAATAAATGCTCAAAATTTGGCATAGATTTTCAGCTACTGTCTTTCAGAGATGCTTTATTGTCATCTGAGGATCTCAAAATAGAAATATTTGGTTTACCATTTTAGAGTATGTGAAAATTGAGCCAAGCAGTATTCTCACCATCTGACCTGGTGTCTAGCCATTGAGGAGTATAGGAGAAGTGTTGAGTAGCAGATTTTTCATATGAAATCAACCTGACTTGTGCTTTATACTTGACAGCATATGCCCTGTAGCTGTGTCATTGCCCGTATTTGCCGTTCTTTCTATTCTGCCACGTGTCAAATTTGAAAACCAGCTTAATTTCTAACTTTAGTTTGTTAGTCTTTAATCCCATGACTTCTTAACTCACCACTCCTCCCCAAATTAGTTTGAAGGGTAGCTGCGTTTTCCTTGACGTATATATTGTACACACATGCACACAACTGTGTTGATAATGGAACACATAATTTCCTTGTGCTTTTTAGGAAGATAGCTTAATTGCATCTTTGTTTCCTATTTGAAGTATTATGAATTGCTTTTATAAACTGCTGAATGATAAAGGAGAGAGTGAGCTCTCCAAATAATAATCTCATTTAGTGTGTGTGTGCTGTTTTTGTCTGTGATTCTGACAGGTTTCATGGGAGCAGCCTTTCTGAATAGCCATTTAAAAAAATTAAGTGAAAACTCATTAGCAGCAAATCACACACAATGATTTTAAGCCCCAGGAGGCTGGCTCTGTGTACATATTAAATAGTCATTTCTTATTAGTTTACTGTAAATATAGCCAGTTAAGTTCATTCCTAAAACAAAAACAAACTGAACTGCATTTTTTGTAAAATTGGTAAAAGGCCTTGAATTTTAACATTTGACATTTCAAAGCACATATGATGATTTTAGAACATCTGGCAACTAATGAAATAGTGTGCTTTTGATTGGCTTTATCCACTGTTTTATCCCCTTGCCCCTTTTCTTTCTTGGTAGATCTGAGCTGAATTAAGAAGAAAGAGCTTCCATAATCACAGCTGATGAAGATCCACTGGTAAATTGATCAGCATTTTTGCTTGTCCTCCAAAGAAAAGGTAACTGGTTGTTTGTTCACACACGGTACAGCTGAATAAATGCAATGCTTCTGAATATAGTAGAGTTTGAGATACACCAAATGATGGAGTTTTCTATTATTACTGTTATTTAAGGTATTTGAATATGATCTCAAATTTCAAGCATAATCATGAATATACTATGTTATTTCATATATCACTATGAAATAACAGTGAATTTAGAAGTATGGTATTACTGTGTGTTAAGTTTCATTCGTCATTTATTTGGAAACACAAAAACTGCTACCTACCTCTGGGAGGATTTAGAGATAGAATTGCCAGTCTTCAACGCTCTTGACTTACATCACCTTTTCTTGAAAAGTTGTCCAAAGATGTGCTCTTGTGTTTCTTCCCAGCTCCATTTCCCCCAGTTTCTGTTTTCCTTTCTTTCCAAGCAATATGGACTTAACTATTTGGGGCTAGGGAAGAGCCTAATCCAGAATATAAAACAGGTAGGAGTTCTTCTAGCATCCTTTCTGGGCCCATGTATTCTGCCCAGCCTGCCAGACATGTCTGTGCTCATAAGCAGTCCCAGATCATTACAAAAAGAGTAGGCTACATTAACTGTACAATCGATGCCAATGGAAGCAGCAGTCAGGACATTAGATGATGTGTAGCATTGGGAAAGTCAACTGCGAAGGAACTATATCAAGTGCTGAGGAGCAAGGATATCTCCTTGAGGACTAAGGTGCACCTGACACAAGCCATGATATTTCCAATCGCCTTGTATGCATGTGAGAGCTGGACAATGAATAAGGAAGACCGAAGAAGAGCGGATGCTTTTGAGTTGTGGTGCTGGCGAAGAATGCTGAAAGTACCGTGGACTGCTAAAAGAACTAACAGATCTGTCCTGGAGGAAGTGCATCCAGAATGCTCCTTGGAAGCAAGAATGGCCAGACTTCGTCTCACCTATTTTGGTCATGTTGTAAGAAGGGAACCATTCCCTGGAGAAGGATGTCATGCTTGGTAGGGTGGAGGGTCGATGAAAGAGGGGAAGGCCTTCAACGAGATGGATTGACACGGTGGCTGCGATGATGGGCTCAAGTATAGCAGGGATTGTGGGGCTGGTGCGGGATCGGGCAGTGTTTCGTTCTGCTGTGCATGGGGTCGCTATGAGTCGGAAACGACTCGATGGCATTTAACAACAACAACACATTAACTGACTAGATGGCGCATAACAACAACAACAACATTAACTGAGCTTTCCCCTACATGTCCATCATTGTGCATTTACTATTTGGGAGGGAGGGTAGCTAAGTTTCTGATAATGTGAAAAAGGGAAGAACTTCGTGGAGAAAATTTGATTAAAGAAAAAGATTCAGCTTCCTATCTACTCGTGAAAGAAATCAAGGTGCCTGATAACTTAAGATTCAGCTTTAGCTGAATTATTGAAGGTTAAAACTTACAGAATCCAAACAAGGAAGCCCAAGGAGTTTCAGCTCCTGGAATCGATCAGCTCTTATGTTTACCCAACAAATGTGATGCTTCAATTAGGTTTTGCGCAACTTAAGCAAAGGGGGAAATGTTTCAGGCGATATACATATATTCGTCTATAAAGAAAACATTTTGATCTCTACCAAACCAAAACAGGCACTTTAAGGTGGGGGGGGGTGGGTAACAGTTCTGTTTAGGCCGATTGAGAACAAGGGACTGGGCAGCTCTGATGTCTACACATTCAAAATAGGCCCTTAAAGATTTTGGTCTAAAGCTGGATGGCCAGCAATGCAGAGTTGTCATTTGGTGATTATCAAAGTCATCAGAATGGATGGCATTCATTGTGGTATATCTGGAAGGTACCAGAGGAGAGAGAACGAAGGGCTTTCCTAGATAGTGTTAACAAATGGCAGTGGAAGCATTTAGAGGATAGAGTAGGGAGGAAATTCATTTGACAGAAATGCCAAAAGAACTCTTTAGTCCATAATTATTTGTTTTTTTGCCCTTCTACTGTGTACGTAGGGATGGCCCCTGGAGAAGAAAAAGAGAAAAGTAGGTTGTGATTTCCACTGACTATAATTATGACTTTTTTTAATATTATACCAATGGAAAGACTGATGTAATACTAGGAGATAAATAACAAGAGACAGGTAAAGAAGAGGAGTGACAAACTCAGTCTCCAGAGACCAGATGGGTTAGGGAATGAACTGGGCCAGGTAGTTCTGGGAGAAACTGTTAAGTCCATGACCCATCTAAAGGAGCAGCCCCTTTTTAGTGCTCAGTGTTCATTCATTCCACCAATATTCATTAGTGCCTTCCTACGTGCCATACTGTCTTTGGGGCACTGGGGATAAATTATTCAACAAAAGGACAAAAGGCCTTGTTGTGGCATTTACAGTTTAATGGTAGGAAACAAATAATCCAACACTAACAAGTAAATAAAGTATATTTAATAAAGTTGTTGTTCTTAGTGCCGTTGAGTCAACTCTGACTCATAACAACTTTGTATGCAGAGTAGAACTGTCTTTATAGGGTTTTCAGGCCTGTGATCTTTTGGAAGCACATCTCCGGGCCTTACTTTCAAGGTGTCTCTAGGTGGGTCCATACTGCCAAACTTTCAGTTAGCACTCCATTGCCGCCCAAAGACTTCTTATACTCTGTTGTTGTTGTTGTTGTTACGTGCTTTCGAGTCAGACCTGACTCATAGTGACCCCTCCTTGGGTTTCCGAGACGGTATCACTATGGAAGTAGATTGCCAAACCATCCTTCCAAGGAGCAGCTGGTGGGTTTGAACCGCCAGCCTTCTGGTAAGCAGTCAGGTGCCTTAGGCACTACACTATCAGGGCTCTTTAGAAAAAAAAAAAAAAAAAAAACAGGTCAAATTAGGAGAATCCAGAGTGCTCTTGAGAGGTGGGCTTGCAGTTTTAAATACTGTGGTCAGGGTAGGACTCTTTCAGAAAGTGAGATCTGAGCATGGGAGTTGAAAGAGTGAATGTTTGAGTTCTTTGGTGGGTAGAGCGAATATGCAGTGCAAAGGCCTAAAGGAGGAGTCTGCCTGAACTGTCCAAGCAACTTAAAGAAGACAGGCAGAGACTAGTGAGGGGACGAGCTAGAGAGTGGTAGGCAATAGAGAGGTAATAGGACCAGTGCATAGCACCTCATGGACCATCGATTGGGCCTTGGCTCTTACTCTGAGAGAAGTGAGAAACAATTGGAAGGTTATGAGCAGAGAAGAGACTTGATCTCACTTTGGTAGGTTGTAAGAGACAAAGGTAGAAGCAGTGAGACAAATTAAGTGAGTATTGCAATAACCTAGGCAAGAGATGATGTTACCAATTCTTCCAAAATTTAAAAGGAACTAAAATCTGGGCTATGGGCATATATCGTTTTATTCTGCTTCACAGATACTGTGTTTTTTACACATTGAAGGTATGTGGCAAACCTGTGTCAAGCAAGTCTTTCAGTGCCATTTTCCCAGCAGTACATGCTCACTTCAGATCTGTGTGTCACAATTTGGTAATTCTCACAGTATTTTAAACTTTTTCATAATACTGTTGCACACTTAATAGGCTATGTTGTTGTTGTTAATAGGCTATAGTACAGTATAAACATAACTTTTATATGCACTAGATAATCAAAAAATTCATCTGACCTACTTTATTGCAATATTCACATTATTGCGGGTATGGCAAGTATGACTGTATAGTGAATGTTTTCTTTAATTTTTAAATGTTAGCAACTAAAGAAAATAAAACAGTCAGCCTAAATACACTGTGAGCTGGATTCTGCTGTGCTAACAGTGCTGCAGCCCTACGGCATGGCCTCAGGCCTAAGGCAGTCACCTGCAGCACCTAAGGTTGGCGGCTCAAACCCATCAGCGGCTACCTGAGCCTGCCATCTCTTTTAGGAGCTCTAGTAGCATAGCACCTAAGGCACCTGATGGCTAACCAGAAGGCTGGCGGTTCAAACCCACTAGCCACTTCTAGGAAGGAAAGTTGGGCAATCTACTTCCATAGTGATACTGCCTCGGAAACCCAAGGAGGGGTTGCTATGAGTCGGGTCTGACTCGACAGCACGTAACAACAACAACAGCAGTGCTACATCTGCTATAGAAGTGATGAAGGAATTCAGAGGAAGGGAAGGACTCTGGACTGGGCTGAGTCAGGGAAGGTAAGAGTTGATGGGACACTCAGATGAATCTTAGCTTAAGTTTGCAAGTGATGCTGAGGCAAAGAGAGAATGGCATGTAGCCATTCACAATAGCCAAAATGTAAAAACAACACAAATGTCCACTAACTGATAAATAGATAAACAAAATGTGGTATATCCATGAAATGGAATATTATTCACCCATAAAAAGAAATGAAGTACAGATGCATACTACAACATGGATCAACCTTGAAAACATTATGCTAAGTGAAAAGCCAGACAAAAAAAGTCCACTTATATGATTCCATTTATGACAAATGTCCAGAATAGCAAATCCATAGATACAGAAAGCAAATTGTTGCTAGATGTCATCAAGTCCAACTCATAGTGACCCTAGGTACAACAGAAGGAAACACTGTTTGGTCCTGTACCATTCTCACAATCCTTGCTATGCTTCAGCTCATCTTTCTACCTAACGTGTCAGTCTATTTTGTTGAGGGTCTTCCCCTTTTTCACTGACCCTTTCCTTGCTTTACCAACCATGGTATCCTCCTTCCAGAACTGGTTCCTTTTGAGAACATGACCAAAGTACCTGAGACAAAATCTGGCCATACATGCTTCTAAGGAGCATTTCATCTATACTTCTTCCAAGACAGATTTGTTCAATCTCCTGGCAGACCAAAAAAAAAAAAAAAAAACTCACTGCCATTAAGTTGATTCTGACTCACAGCGACCCTTCCTTGGGTTTCTGAGGCAGTATCTCTATGGAAGTAGATTGTCCAGTCTTCCTACTGAGGAGCGGCTGGTGGGTTTGAATCACTAGCCGTCTGGTTAACATTCAGATGCCTCAGGCACTATGCCATAGTATTCTTTCCCAGCACCACAATTCAGAGGCATCAATTCTTCTTTGGTCTTCCTTATTCGTTGTCCAGCTTTCACATGCATATGAGGTGATTGAAAATACCATGGGTTAGATGAGGTACACCCTAGTCTTCAAAGTGACATCTTTTCTCTTTAATACTTTGCAGAGATCCCTTGCAGCAGATTTGCCCAGTACAATACAGTATCTGAATTCTTGACTGCTGCTTCCATAAACATTGATCATAGATACAAGGAAAATGAAAATTTTGACAACTTCGGTCTTTTCTCCATTTATCATGATGTTGTTTATTGGTCCAATTGTGAGGATTTTTGTTTACTGTATGTTGAGGTGTAATTCATACTGAAGACTGTAGTCCTTGATATTCATCAGTAAGTGCTTCAACTCATCTTCACTTTCAGCAAGCAAGGTTGTCTCATCTGCATATTGCAAATGAGTTTTACTCCTATCCTGATTCTGCGTTGTTCTTCATATAGTCCAGCATCTTGGATTATTTGTTCAGCATAAAGATTGAATAAATATGGTAAAAGGACACAACCCAGACACATGACCTTCTTTAGTTTAAACCATGTGGTATTCCCTTGTTCTCTTTGCATGACAGCCTGTTGGTCTGTGTACAGGTTCCTCATGAGCACAATTAAGTGTTCTGGAATTCCCATCCATTCAGAGGTTATCTATAATTTTTTTTTATGATTCACACAGTCAAATGCCTTTGTATAGTCAATAAAACACAGGTAGACATCTTTCTGTTATTCTTTGCTTTCAGACAAGATCCATCTGACAACAATCCTATCCCTTGTTCCACATCCTTTTCTGAATTTAACTCCAATTTCTGGAAGTTCCCTGTCCATATATTGCTAGAGCTGTTTTCGAATTATCTTCAGCAAAATTTTACTTGAATGTGATATTAATGATGTTGTTAGATAATTTCACATCACTTTCTTTGGAATGAGCACAAATATGGATCTCTTCCAGCTGGTTGGCCAAATAGCTGTCTTCCATATTTTTTGGCATAAATGAGTACACACCTCCAATACTGCATCCGTTTGTTGAAACATCTCAATGGCATTCATTCAGTCAATTCCTGGAGCCCTGTTTTGTGCCAGTTCCTTCAGTGCAGCTTGGACTTTTTAATTAGTTCTCAGTAATATGCTACCTCCTGAAATGGTTGAATGTTGACCAGTTCTTTCTGGTACAGTGACTCTATGTATTCCTTCCATCTTCTTTTGATGCTCCTGCAATGTTCAATATTTTACCCATAGAATCCTTCAGTATTGCAATTTGAGGTTGAATATTTTCTTTAGTTCTTTCATGTTGAGAAATGGTGAGCATGTTTTTCCCTTTTGATTTTCTAACTACAGGTCTTTGCACATTTCATTGTAATACTTTACTTTGTCTTCTCAAGCCACCTATCGTAGTTAAGGTTATGTGTCAACTTGGTTGGGCCTGATTTTGAGTGGGTGGGCAGCTGGATGTAGTTAGTCCCTATGATGAGACTGGTAATCAACTCCATGGTGGAATCTACTAGAGCAGCTGAATAGCTGCCTTAGGGATGTGGTCATCTTCCAGTATATAAGAAGCAGTTTTGAGAAAGGTCTCTGCACCTTTTTTGGCACACTTGAACCCTGCATGTAGCTGAGGTCTTCATTCAGCAGCCTGCCCTGTTGTCTGCTGATCAGTGGGTTGGGAGCAAGAGGTAGAGCTGAAGCCCAAGATTGAGGGGCCTTCACCCAGCCACTACAGCTGGTACTTTTAATTCAGACTTCTAGCCTCCTAAACTGTAAGAGAATATCTCCCTGTTTGTTAAAGCCATCCATATACTTGTGGTATTTTCTCTTAGAGCAGCACTGTGTTGTTGTTGTGTGCCATCAAGTCAGACCCGACTCATAACTAGGGAACTAAAACACCGCCCTTTGAAATCTAGTCAACTCTTATTTCATCATTTCTTCTATTTGCTTTCGCTATCCTCTGTTTAAGAGCAAGTTTAAGAGTCTTTTCTGATATCTATTTTGGTCTTTCTTCCATTCCTGTCTTCTTAATGACTTGTTGGTTTTTTCATGTATGATGTTTATTTATTTTTTTTAAAACTTTCATTGTGGTGAAAACATACACAATAAGACATTTGCCAACATAACTTCCGTATTTACAGATCAGGGACATTGATGGTATTTTTCACGTTGTGCCATCATTATTACTATCCTTTTCCAGACTATTCTACCACCATGAGCATAAACTCAGTGCCCCCAAACAAAAGCTTCCCTTTTCTCCCTCCTTCCTACCCCTGGTAACCACTAATAATCTTTAAGATATATGTGTGTGTGCGTGTGTTTGTGTGTGTGTGTGTGTATATATATATAAAATGTATATAAAATTTCTAGATAGGGTAAAACAAAAAAGATACAGATATATATATGTATCTTTTTTGTTTTACCCTATCTAGAAATTTTCCCTCCCCTCCCCTTCTGTCTCTAGCAACCAACAAAAACTTTCCATCCTTGACTTTTTATAGTAGTGGACTAATACAATATTTGTCCTTCTGTGATTGGCTTATTTCACGCAGCATAATGTCTTCTAAGTTCATCCACTTTATGCAGTGTTTTGCAGGTTCTACATTATTCTTTAGGGTTGCATAGTATTCCATTGTGTGTATGTACCACAGTTTGTTTATCCATTCCTCTGTTGATGGGCACTACTTAGGTTGTTTTCATCTCATTGCTATTGTGAATAGGGCTGTAATGAACATGGGTGTGCATATGTCTATTTGTGTCCTGCCTCTCACTTCTTTAGTATATATACCTAGTAATGGGATTGCTGGATCAAATGGTATTTCTATTTCCAACTTTTTAAGGAATCACCACACGTATGATGTTCTTGATGTCATCCTACAACTCATCTGGTCTTTGGTCACTGGTGTGCAGTGTGTCAAATATGTGCTTCAGATGATCTCTAAATTCAGGTGGGATATATTCAATGTTGTATTTTGTCTCTTGTGAAGTTGCGTTAATTTTCTTCAGCTTCAGCTTGAACTTGCAAGCTATTGATTGTCGTTTCACAGTCAGCTCCTGACCTTGTTTCGGCTGAAGATACTGAGCTTCTCTATCTCTTTCCATAGATGTAGTCAGTTTGATTCCTGTGAATTCTATCTGGCAAGGTCCACGTGTATGGTCATCATTTATGTTGTTGAAAAAAGATATTTGCAATGAATAAGTCGTTGGTCTTGCAGAATTCTATCATTCAGTCTCTGGCATCATTTCTTTCACCAAGGCCATGTTTTCCAACTACCAGTGCTTCTTTGTTTCCAACTTTTGCATTGCAGTCACCAGTAATGATCTGATTGCATGTCTTGGACTGCAGAAATTGGTAAAAATCTTCAATTGCTTCATGTTTTGTTTTGGTGGTTGGTGCATAAATTTGCATAATAATAGTACTAATTGTCTTCCTTGTAGGTGTATGGATATTGTCCTATCACTGACAGCATTGTATTTAAAGATAGATCTTTTGACATGAATGTGACACCATTCCTCTTCAATTTGTTATTCCTGGCATAGTACACCTTTTGATTGTCCGATTCAAAATGGCCAATACTAGTACATTTCAGCTCACTAATGCCTAGGATGGGAGCTCTGGTAGCGTAGTGCCTAAGGCACTTGACTGCTAACCAGAAGGCTGGTGGTTCATACCCACCAGCCAGTCCTCGGAAGGAAGGCAATCTAATTCCATAGTGATACCGCCTTGGAAACCCAAGGAAGGGTAGCTTTGAGTCAGGTCTGACTTGATGGCACATAACAACAACAATAACAATGCCTAGGATATTGACCTTTATGCATTTCTATTCATTTTTGGCAATTTCCAGTTTTCATAACTCTTATTTCATATATTCCATGTTCTGATTATTAATGAAAATTTACATCTATTTCTTCACATTTTGAGTTGTGCCATACCAGCAAAGAAGGATCTGAAAGCTTTATTCTATCCATGTCATTAAGTTCAACTCTTACTTTGAAGAGGCAGCTCTTCCCCAGTCATATCTTGAGTGCCTTCCAACCTAAGGGGCTCATCTTCCAGCACTGTATCAGTGTTTCACTGCTATTCATAAGGTTTTCAGTGGCCAGGTTTTTCAGAAGTGGATGGCAGATTAGTGGTTGCCAGAGACTACAGGGTTAGGAATGGGGAGTGACAGCTGAATGGGTATGACATTTCCTTTTGGGGTTTTGCATAATATTATGAATGTACTAAATAACATTGAGTTATAGAATGTAAAATGGTGACTTGCATGATATGTAAGTTTTACCTGAACTTAAAAAAAAAAGATAATGGCTTTCAGCAAAATATTTGAGAGATGTGTATTTTATGTCTTAGACACAGTAAGTAGCTGATATGTCAGTTTGTCCTACTGTGGTGGCTTGCATGTTGCTGTGATGCAGGAAGCTATGCAGCCAATAGATCAAATACCAACAGGGTCATCCATGGTGGACAAATTTCAGTGGAGCTTCCAGACTAAGATAAACTAAGAAGTAGGACTGGTAATCTATATCTAATAAAGATTGACCAATGAAAATTTAGTGATGACAGAGGAACATTGTCTGATATAGTGCTGGAAGATAAACCCCTCAGGTTGGAAGGCACTCAAAATAGGAATGGGGAAGAGCTGTCTCCTCAAAGTTAAACTCACTGCTATCAAGTTAGTCCATACTCATTGTGACCCCCTATGGGTTTCTGAGGCAGTAAATCTTTACGGAAGTAGCTTGCCCCACCTACTTTCTGCAGAGCAGCTGGGGGGTTTGAAGTGCCAACCTTCTGGCTAATGTCAGATATATTAGGCACTGCACAACCACAGCTCCTTCAAAGTAAAGCTGATCTTGATGACATGTATGGAGTAAATTTTGAGACATTTATTTGCTGATGTAGCACACTTAAAATAAGAAGAAATACCTGCAAACATCCACTACTCATCAGAATATGGAATGTAGGAAGTATGAATCTAGGAAAACAGGAATTTTCAGTTTTCAAAAACTGAAAAATTTTCAAAAATGAAAGGGAATGCATTAAGATCAATATCCTAGGCATTTGTGAACTGAAATGTACTAATATTGGCCATTTTGAATTGGACAATCATAGTCTACTGTGCCAGGGATGACAAATTGAAGAGTAATGGCATTACATTCATCATCAAAAAGAACAGTTCAAGATGTGCCCTAAAGTACAACGTTGACAATGATAGGATAATATCCATGTGCCTACAAGAAAGACCAGTTAATACAATTATTATTCACAACTAATACCAACGAAGAACAAATTGAAGATTTTTACTAACTTCTGGATTGATGGCCAATACCAGTCCATTACAGCTCAAGAATGACTAGAGCACCAATTTTTAAACATTCCAATTCATTTTTGACAACTTTTAATTTTCCTAGATTCATACTTCATACATTACACATTCTGATTATTAATGGATGCTTGCAGGTACTTCTCATTTTGAGTTGCGCCACATAAGCAAATAGAAGTCCTGGCAGCTTTACAACATCCACATCATTAAGGTCGACTCTACTTTGAGTAGGCAGCTCTTCCCCAATCATATTTTGAGTGACTTCCAACCCAAGAGGTTCATCTTCTGGCACTGCATCAGACAATGTTCTGCTGCTATTCATAAAGTTTTCACTGACCAGTTGTTTAAGAAGTAGATCGCCAGGTCCTTCCTAGTCTGTGTTAGTCTGGAAGTTCTGCTGAAACCTGTCATATATAGGTGACTGTGGTGCAGTCAGTTACTTGGTATGGGTCATAGCCTTAGTCTTTGTAATTCCTACCAAATGACTGGGTAGGACTATGCAAATGTGAGGTGGTAGTGGCCCATGAAGGAATTTGGATAGCTTGTTAATAGTGTAAATAAGGTACAAAGCACCCTTGTGGGGGTGGAACCATGCAAATAAGGTATATGGGGATCGAACTGCTTTACCATCTCACTAGGCTTGAAATGAGCCACTGTAGAGGGTGACAGGGAGGTCTTACTGCCCTCAAGAGAGAGAGAGCCAAAAGTCGAGTGTGTGTTTTAGACTGGAGATTCCTGTGCTGAGACAGCAGAGAGACGGTGGCAGCAGAACTGAGAGACCAGCACAAGACAGAGTGGTAGGCTTATGGGCCCACAAAGCGAGAAGGCTGAGTGCCTTTGGGCAGTAGGTTTGCTGGTGGAGTGGGGTGCACCTATTCACAGAGCAAAAAGAGCTTTGTAACACTTGCAGGAGTGGGGCAGGGGTCAGGATGAGAGGCCGATGGCCAAAGAGAGGTATGCCTATGGGCGTAGCTGAAGGGAGGCTGTCCTCTTCTAATAATTGTATCCTCAGCATTCCTGACCCCGAATTTGTAACCTCTTGCTTTCCTAATAAACTCCATAATCATGAGTATTGTCTGTAAGTTCTGTGTGGCCACTGCAATGAATTATTGAACCCAGGAGAGAAGTACTGAGTATCATGGGAGGGATGGTTGGTGTCAGAGTTGGTAAAAAGGTTGGAGGGTGGTGGCATGTCTGACTCTGCCTGCTAGGAAACAGCCTTGGGCTGTTGATTGTGATTTTCTCTCACCTTCCTGAAGTTAGAGGAGGTTGGTTCTCTCACCTTCCTGAAGTTAGAGGAGGTTGGAAGAGGACGCTGCCATTATACCCTTTTTGTGGTGACCCTGCTAGTATTTTCAGTACTGGTGGCATAGCTTCAGCATCACAGCAACATGCATGTCATCACGGTACAACAAACTAACCAATGAGTGGTGGAATGGAGTGCATAAATACTGAAATCCTAGGCATTTGTGAGCTGAAATGGACTGGTAAATGGCCATTTTGAATTGAAGAATCATATGATCTACTATACTGGAATGATAAATTGAAGATCAATGGTGTTGTACTTATCATCAAAAAGAACATTTCAAGATCTATCCTGAAGTGCAATGCTGTCAGTGATAATATCCATATACCTATAAGAATATCAGTTAATACAACTACTTTTTCAAATTTATGCACCAACCACTAATGTCAAAGATGAAGGAACTGAAGATTTTTACCAACTTCTGCAGTCTGAAATTGATCAAACATGCAATCAAGATAATTACTGGTGATTAGAATTCAAACGTTGGAAACAAAGAACCATCAGTAGTTGGAATATATGGCCTTGATGATAGAAAAAACACTGGAGACCTCATGATAAAATTTTGCTAGACTAACAACTTACTCATTGCAAATAACATTTTTCAACAATATCAATGGGGACTATACATATGAATCTCTATAGATGGGCTACACGGGAATCAAATCAACTACATTTGTGGAAAGAGATGAAAGAGAAGCTCAATATCATCAGTCAAAACAAGGCCAAGGGCCAACTGCTGAACAGAAAATTGATTGCTCAAATGCAAGTGTGCATTGAAGCTGAAGAAAATTAAAACAGGTCCATGAGAGCCAAAATACAACCTTGAGTACATACCACCTGAATTTGGAGACCATCTCAAGGGCAGATTTGACCCACTGAACACCAGTGACTAAAGACCAGATGAGTTGTGGGATTACATCAAGAACATCATACATGAAAAAAGCAAAATGTCATTAAAAATACAGGAAAGGAAGAGAAGATCAAAATGGATGACAGAAGAGACTCTGAAACTTGTTCTTGAATGTACAGCTAAAGCAAATGGAAGAAATGATGAAGTGAAAAAGCTGAACAGACAATTTCAAAGGGTAATTACAGAAGACAAAGTAAGTATTATAATGAAATGAGCAAAGACTTAGAGTTAGAAAACCAAAAGAGAAGAACATATTTCACATTTCTCAAGCTAAAGGAACTGAAGAAAAAGAATTAAGCCTTGAGTTGCAGTATTGAAGAATTTATGGACAAAATATTGAATGACAAAGGAAGCATCGAAAGATGGTGGAAGGAGTACACAGAGTCACTATACCAAAATGAATTGGTTGACATTCAGCCATTTGAGGAGGTAGCATATGATCAAGAACCAATGGTACTGAAGGAAGAAGTCCAAACTCCACTTAAGGTATTTGCCAGAAAAAATAAAGGATCCATTTTTGATTATCGAGTGCTGCTATAACAGAAAATATCACAAATGGATGGCTTGAACACACAGGGATTTATTCTCTTATAGTTTATGAGGCTAAGTCTGAGTTCAAAGTGCCAGCCCTAGAGGCTGGGTAATAGCCCCTTGATCTTGGGCTTTAGTTCTGCCTCTTACTCTCAGCCCACTGGAGCTGGAGGTATCTGGAATAAAGACTCAGGCAGCTGTGGACTGGTGAAGCTGACAAACCCAAGGTTGACAAGTAAAATGACACAGTCCCCAAATAATCAAGCAACATGGCAGGCCAGAAACAGTGTCAAGTCCAGAAACAGTGTCAAGATTGACAGACAACATAGCAGTCCGTTGAGATGAAGACTCAGCCAAATGCAGGATCCATATGTGGCCAAAACTCAGGCCTTTTCTCAAAGCATCTTGTTATATACTGGAACCAGACCACATCCCTAAGGCAGCTACTCACCTGATCACAGTAGAGTCCCCCATGGAGTTGATTATCAGTCTCATCATGGAAAATAACTACATCCAGCTGCCCAGCCATTAAAAAACCAGGCCCAGCCAAGTTGACACATAACCTTAACTACCACACTCCTGTAACTGATGACATACCAATTGAGATGTTTCAACAAACAGATAAATTGCTGGAAGTACTCACTCATCCTCAAGAAATTTGAAAGTGACCTGGTCAGCCAACTGAAAGAGATCCATAAACATGCCCATTCCAAAGAAAGGTGATACAATGGAATGTGGAAATTATCAAACAGTATCATTAATATCACATACGAGTACAATTTTGCTGAAGGTAATTCAAAGACAGATGCAGCAGTACATCAGCAGGGGCTTGCCAGAAATTCAAGCTAGATTAAGAAAAGGATATGGAACAAGGGATATCGTTGCTGATGTCAGATGGATCTTAGTTGAAAGCAGAGAATACCATGTTTTGATGGTGCAAAGCATTCAACTGTGTGGATTGTAACAAATTAATGGATAACATTTCAAAGAATGGGAATTCCAGAATGCTTAATTGTGCTCGAGGGACCTGTACATAGACCAAAAGGCAGTCATTTGAACTGCAAGGAGATATTGCATGTTTTTGTTTTAAAAAAGATGTGTTAAAGGTTGTAAGGGGATCTGGTGGTATAGTGTTTAAAGTATTCAGATGTTAACCAGAAGATCAGTGGTTCAAACTCACTAGCTGCTCCACTGGAAAGAGTTGAATCAGTCTTCCACCATAAAGATTTACGGCCTTACAAACCTTATGAGGCAGTTCTACTCTGTTCTACTCTGTGAGTTGGAACTGACTTGATGGCAGCAAGTTTGGTAAAAGGTCTTGTATCTTTTCACCATACCAGGGCTTAAAGCTGGTTTTTGACCATTTTTTTGTGGCTGATGAAGCAAAACCAGAACAGACTCAAATTTGTAAAATGTGGGAGAATTGGAACAATAACCAGAATGGGAAAAATTACAGGTTGATGCCCTGCTGGAAACAATCTCCCTCTTAGAAAACAAGGGCAGCATGCATGTTGCTTAGCAACCAAATCTCTTGAACTGCAGAGTTGGAAATAATGGTATCCCACTCAAAGATGGTGATTGACCATGATACTTTGAATGTGTCCACAGGCCTGGCAGTGGATCTAATCTCCTGCATCAGGCTCTGGAAAGGGCTCACTGTGCCTCTCCCGAGTCTCCCATTCCAGAGCTTTGACCCATAATTTTTCCCATCCCAGTGATTGTTCTGCTTCACCCAAATTTTAAAAATGCAGGTCTGTTGCTATTTCACTTTGTTGTTGACTTAACCAATTTGAACTGGTTCAAAACCCTGCACCACAATTATTCAGTCTGTATGCTGAGCAAATAATTCATGAAGCTGCACTATATGAAGGAGAATGTGACATCAGAGTTGGGGGAAAAGTCATTAACAACCTGTGGTAAGCAGATGACAACCTTGCTTGCTGAAAGTATAAAGGACTTGAATAACTAACTGATATTTATGCTTTCCATTTCATTTTTGACAATTTCCACTTTTCCTAGATCCATACTTCATACATTGCATGTTCTGATTATTAATGGACGTTTGCAGTCGTTTCTTCCCATTTTGAGTCATGCCTCATCACCAAGTGAAGGTCCCAAAAGCTTTACTCTATCCACATCATTAAGGTCAACTCTACTCTGAGGAGGCAGCTCTTGCCCAGTCATATGTTATATGAGTGCCTTCTGACCTGAGGGTCTTGTTTTCCAGCACTATATCAGACAGTGTTTCAGGGGTGTTTGTAAAGTTTTCCAGTAATACATCAGACAGTATTTCACTGCTATTCATAAGGTTTTCACTGGCCAGTTCTTTGAGAAGTGGATGGCCCCTTCCTTCTTCTGAGTCTTAGTCTGGGACCTCTGCTGAAATCTGTCCACCCAGAGTGACCCTGCTGGTAATTGAAATACTGGTTGCATAGCCTCCAGCCTTACAGCAACATGCAAGCCACTACAGTATGACAACCTGACAGATGAGTGGTGGATCTTTCTTGTAGGTGTATGAATGTTATCCTATCACTGACAGTATTGTACTTCAGTATAGATCTTGAAATGTTCTTTTTGATAGTGAATGTGACACCATTCCTCTTTAATTTGTCATTCCCAGCATAGTAGACCATATGATTGTCTGATTCAAAATGGCCAGTACTGGTCCATTTCAGCTCACTAATGCCTAGGATATCGATTTTTATGTGTTCCATTTCATTTTTCACAACTTCCAATTTTCCTAGATTTATACTTCGCACATTCCACATTCTGATTATTAATGAATGTTTGCAGCTGTTTCTTCCCATTTTGAGTCATGCTCCATCAGCAAATGAAGGTCTGGAAAGCTTTATTCCATCCGTGTCATTAAGGTTGATTCTGCTTTGAGGAGGCTCTTCCCCAGAGTGCCTTCCAACTCATCTTCTAACACTGTATCAGAGAATGTTTCATGGCTATTCATAAAGTTTTCCAGTAATATATCAGACAGTGTTTCACTGCTACTCATAAGGTTTTCAGTGGCAAGTTATTTGAGAAGTGGATGGCCCTGTCCTTCTTGCCAGTCTGTCTTAGTCTGGAAGTGCCACTGAAACCTGTCCAGCAAGGGTGACCCTGCTGTATTCAAAACAGTGGTGGCATAACCTCCAGCCTCACAGCAACATGTAAGCCACACAGTATGACAAACTGACAGACAAGTGGTGGTCTCATAAAGTACACTCTCAATTTGCTTATTTTGTAGATGAGGAAACAGGCTTAGAGAGGTTAAGTGACTTTCCTCAGAGTTATACAGCTAGCAAATGGAAGAGCTTGGATTTAACCTGTATAGCTTTGTTCTAGAACCTGATACTTTTAACTACTGCTCCTATAAGATGGTGATTATTTACAGTCATATCAGTGCAAAGGTAACATAGGAAATTATTATTAACAGTGTGTTTAGTCTGCATTTTATTGTATCTGAGGCAGTACAGTAAAATGATAACTGTGCAGCCCTTCCTCTTTTATAGTTGGATACGGTTCAACATTTCTATTACTATTCTGTATCTTAAACCTTTATCTCTATTTTATTAAAACTGTTTAACCTAAATGCTTTATATCATCTGGGAAAGACTTTTGAAGTTTTTCATAAAATTTCTGATGTTTTTAGGTACTGTCGAGTTTGTTGTGACTGTAAGCAACTCCTTGCACAGCAGAAGGAAACACTCCCCCATCCTGGGCCATCCTCACAATCATTGCTGTATTTGAGCCCGCAGTTGCAGCCACTGCCAATCCATATTGTTGAGGATCTTCCTCTTTTTTGCTGAGCCTGTACTTTACCAGATGTTATGACCTTCTCCAGGGACTAGACCCTCCTGATAATATGCCCAAAGTACATGAGACAAAGTCTTGCCATCCTTACTTCTAAGAGCATTCTGGCTGTATTTCTTCCAAGACAGCTTTGTTTGTTCTTTTGCAGTCCATGGTTTTGGTGGTTAACGTTGTCTGTCACCAAGGCTGAGCTGTGGTTTTGAGTGGGTTGGCAGCTGTGATGTAGTTATTACCCATAATGAGATTGGATGTGATGTAATCATTTTCACAGTGGCATCTACTATGGGAAGTTGATCAGTTGGAGGGGAGTTGCCTTTGGGGTCTGGCCTGCTTCCAGTCTTTAGTTGGAAAGGATCTTGCACTTGGTTCATTGTTTATCTCCAGTTTCTGGACTTGAACCAGTGGCCACCTGTGTTGCCTTCTGATCTTGGGATTGTTGCCTTTGTAGCCTGTCAGCCAACACTCTGCCCGATGACCTGCCGATGTTGTATTCAGCAGCCAGCAGATGCATGAGTCAGGAGAAGCCTCCAGTTTGCTACAGTGGGCCTGGAAGGCAGAGCTGAAGCCCAAGGTCAAGGGGCTTCCACCCCACTCCTAGAGTCAGAACTCTGAATTCAGACACCTAGCCTCCTACACTGTAAGGAAATAAATTTCTGTTTGTGAAAGCCATCCATTTGTGGTATTTCTGTTAAAGCAGCAGTAGAGAACTAATATAGTGGTATATTCAGTATTATTCATGAATACCGTAATTCAGTCCTTGCCCAGCTTTCACACAAATATGAGGTGATTGAAAATATGGCTTCAGTCGGTGCACCTTAGTCCTCAAAGTTACATCTTTGCTTTTTAACACTGTTTTTCCTATTTAACACTTTCTTTTAAAAGCTGATTTTGCCCAGTGCAGTTGGTCATTTGATTGCTGCAGATTGACTGCTGCTTCCATGGGTGTTGATTGTGGATCGGACTAAAATGAAATCCTTGACAACTTCAGTCTTTTCTCCATTCATCATGAGGTTGCTTATTGGTTCAGTTGTGAGGATTTTTGTTTTCTCTTTATTGAGGTGTAATCCACACTAAAGGCTGTAGTCTTTGATCTTTATCAGTAAGTGCTTGAAGCCCTCTTCAATTTTCAGCAAGCATCTTTGTGTCTCTGTGCATTGCAGGCTGTAAATTAGTTTCCTCCAATCTTGATGCCAGATTCTTCTTAATATAGTCCACCTTCTCAGGTTATTTGCTCTGCATACAGGTTGAATAAATATGTTGAAAGTAAACAACCCTGATGCATACTTTCCTGAATTTAAACCATGCAGTATCACCTTATTCAGTTTGAATGATTGCCTCTTGGTCTATATACAGGTCAATATTAAATCACTAGAAAAATTGGGCATCATTCATCTTAAGCCACCTTTTTATGTATCATATTTAAATTTTTATTTCTTTGCTAACAATTTGTTATTACTGGTGTATGTTTCTTTGTGAGAATTTGTATGCAGCTACTCACATGATTAAGAAAACAAACTAAAAATTCAAGGCTTGGAACACCTTTGCTTGGCAAATGATACAGTTTGTAGAATAAATATGTGTTCAGGTTAAGTCTTAAAAAAGGATAATTGTCCTCATCTCTCAATCGTCAGCTCCTAATTTTGCACTTGACTGTCAGCAATTCCAGCCACTGAGCTGATGAATTCAATTTACTCCCTCTACTGGAATACTGATGTACTCATGACAGGCCTTAGGTATTTCACTAGAGGGAGCACAGTTAAGGAAGGGCCTGCTTTCCATACCCCATGTGCTAAAGAGAGCCCTGGCTCTGTCAATAGGAAATAGAAGAAAAGGGAGAGGTGTGGTCAGAAGAAGGATAGAGGTTATGAACAAAGATTTAGCCAATCTTAAGTGGAAATAAACCCAAGTCACAACATTTCTATTACAGTGGATCTGAGATTCTCGATACTAAAGTCCTTTGGGATTGATGATGGAGAATTCCTTTACCAACTCTGAAATGTGCACAGACAAACATTCTGTAATTGTTGGATTCAGTTTTATTAAAATGTTATATTGGGTCTGTAGTTCTTCCAAATAAAAAGATTGGTTGTCTGGAGTCTTCTTAGAAAAGTTTCAGGTAGTTTCAGTCATTTTACATTACAGTGGCTTTAAAGACTGGAAAGATCAGTGTTTTTTGTGCTTAGTGATGCCTTTGGCCTTTGAACAAAGGCATTTTTACTAGTGACTCTCCTGTGCAAAGAATCCTTTTTTATAAACAGAGAACTTACTACCCTTGGCACCTAATGGGAACATCCCTAAATTTGGATGGTGAAGTAAGACCATATTTTAAATACATACTTGGAAGGGCTGAAATGCTCAGAATTTGGCAGCATTTCACTTCTGACGACCCAATTCTTAAACCATATACAGTTTAATTGGTGGCAACAGCTTTTTCCATAAGAACATTTTGATGAATTAAAAAATTTCCCCAAAATCTCACTTTTCTTATAAACGAGGGCAGTTTCTATGCTTTGTTCACTCTGGTGCTTGGTAGAGTCTGTTACATGGTAGGCAATCAGGAAATGTTTGATAAATTGAATCTTCATCATTCATACCTTATAAAATATCTATCACTTAAATGTACAGATACTGAAGCTCCTCAGAACTCTAAGATGTCATCAGAAATACACTGGCAGAAGAGTTGATTGATCTCATATAATAAGGCCATTACTCTATTAACAATGAAAAAAAAAACCCAAACTCAATGCCATCGAGTTGGTTCTGACTCATAGTGACCCCTCCTTGGGTTTCTGAGGTGGTATCTCTACAGAAGTCGATTGCCTAGTCTTCCTGTCACACTCATCTCCTGTAACAGGCGGTTTCTGGCATCCACAGTTGGTTTGGGTTTCCCAATAAAAGTCAAACCTACAAGCTGAGAAACTGCAGTGATCTGATACTCAAATTGGGCAGTACTTTAAAAGCACTCCTTATGCAAAGAGCATGCATGGGTCATAGAGTACAATAGACACTCAAATACTCAGTTTTACCTAATATATAATATATATATATTATATATATAATTAGTA
>NW_006921788.1:1462552-1463213 GCF_000298275.1 Orycteropus afer afer
ACGGAGGGGTGTAAGAGGTCACCAGGTTCTTTATTATGGCCTTCATTAGGTAAAACTGAGTATTGAGTGTCTTTTGTAGTCTATCTATGACCTGGGCTCTCTGCATAAGGAGTGCTTTTTGGGGTCTCTGCATAAGGAGTGCTTTTGAAATACTGCCCAATTTGAGTATCAGATCACTGCATTTTCTCAGCTTGTAGTTTTACTTTTATTTGGAAACCTAAACCAACTGGATGCCAGAAACTGCCTGTTACAGGGGAAAAAGGAGTGTGGTAGAATGTATTGGCTGTAGCAAATGAGAATTGGTGGGGAACTGTCAATAATTAGGAGCCCTGGTGGTGCAGTGGTTAAAGTGCTTAGCTGTGGACCAAAAGGTCAGTGGTTTGAACTCACCAACTACTCTGTGGGAAAAAGATGTGTTAGTCTGCTTCAGTTAAAGATTTACTGTCTTGGAAACCCTATGGGGCAGTTCTCTGTCCAATAGGGTTGCTTTGTTTCAAAATCAACTCATTGGCAGTGGGATAGGTTTGGTTTGGTTTGGGTTTTCCAGGAATTACTTGGTTATCATATCCTTTTTCCAACTGCAGGTAAATTTCTCAGGTAGGGATAGGGCTCCTCAGTTCACTGTAACATTTTTTTCTAGTAATATACCAAAATATACCGC